>NW_028274813.1:122645188-122796703 GCF_037043125.1 Eumetopias jubatus
GGGCCAACAAGAGAATGGTCAGACATTCTACTGGTGAGAATACAGGAGCTGTTTGTGGTTAATATTAGGGAGGCCTCACTTTTCAAGACTTTCCCCAGGTAGGCTGCTTGGCCAGAAAGTCTTAACGTGGGATTTTTGCACCTCTTTTTGGAGCTTTAGTGCCTCATTTTTGGAGACCTTTCGTTTCTTAGCTGTAAGTTATCTTGGTGACCTGTTTGGCGTCCCACTTCTCTCCTGGACCTTAGTCAGGAGAGTGGAGCACAGGAGGCCCTGCCTGGGCCGAAGGTCCTGAGGCGGGATGTGGCTAGAAGCCTTGTGGCCTCTGCCCAGAGGCTCAGTAGCGCTGTGGAGCCTGCACCCACCCCGAGGGCCAGCCCTCAGCTGCACACTGACTTCCTGCTCCCGTGACTGCCACCTGGGGCTTCGGGCTCCACACTGAACGGAGGAGACTGACCCAACAGGACTCTGCTGAGCACTGAGCTCTGTTCTCTCAAGATGTCTTCCAGAGCTGACATTTTCTCTTTCTTTCTTTCTCTCTTTCTTTCTTTCTTTCTTTCTTTTTCTTTTTCTTCCTTCCTTCCTTCCTTCCTTCCTTCCTTCCTTCCTTCCTTCCTTCCTTCCTTCCTTCCTTCCTTTCTCTCTCTCTCTTTTTTTTTTTAGATTTTACTTATTTATTTGACAGAGAGACAGCGAGAGCGGGAACACAAGCAGGGGGAGTGGGAGAGGGAGAAGCAGACTCCCCGCGGAGCAGGGAGCCCGAAGCGGGGCTCGATCCCAGGACCCCGGGATCATGACCTGAGCCGAAGGCAGACGCTTAACGACGGAGCCACCCAGGCGCCCCCAGAGCTGACATTTCGAAAGAAACCATCTTTCCAGCCAGCTCTGACTCGAACAGCCAGAAGAACCTCCTCTGGGTGAGGAAAGGACACAGGACAAAAGTAGCCTGTAGCTGAGGCTGCTGGGATAGGATCACCTGGGAATGTTGACAATGCATGAGGGTGTCTGGCCGGAAGTCACATCCACCTGTGGCATCTTCAGGGGGGTGACGGGGCAGCTCTGCACAGAGACATTGGTTCACTTCCTGGCTCCAACCTAACTTGTTCCTTTCCTGAGGCCTCTTCTGCCCAGATCCTGGAGAGTGCTATCTCTGGGGAGTGCCCCTATCTCCCAGGCCGGGGGGGGGGGGTGGGGGGGGGTGGAGAAGGGCCATGCAGAGGGAGCCGACTCTGACCCTAACACTAACCCCACCTCGCAGCAGGAACCTGGGGCCAGCCCAGGGTCCAGTAGCAGAGCAGGGCCCCACACCCACCTCTTTAAGAAATTCTGGGTTGGAACAGGCTCTGGTCAATTCATCAGGCCCCAGGAACAGGCACAGAAAATATAAGTGGCCTCCTCCTCCATCTCAGCCTCCAGCCTTCTCAGATTCCCCCTGCTGGAGGACAAGGGGGTGCGGGGGGGGGGGTGTTGGGGGTGGAATGAGGCCGCATCACATCCACGTGGGGCAATCTCAGGACAACAGAAGCACACAGACTTTTTGTGTGTGCCCCCGGCAGCCAAAGACAGCCCATGACAGCAAAGCCACCGGGCCCTACTGGGGTCTTCCTGCACAGAAATCACCATGGCGCGGAAGGAAGGTGGGGGACAAGTCTACCAGAGTTCCAGCCTAGGACCTTTCACTGTCCCACCCTCCCCAGGTGCAGGAAGGCCTGAGGATGGGGGCTGGGGGGTCCTGGGGCTCTACCACCTTCCCCCATCAGCCCTATGGAGGACACAAGGGCTAGAATCTGACTCCAGCTGTATACGCACCCTCGCTGGGCTCTCCCACCGTGAGGACTCCCAACAAGTGGACAGGTCCTTGCTTGCTTTTAAGAACAGGGACCCCACTTCTTCACAGGAGGAGAACAAACCTGCAAACGCCACTCTCTGCCGAGGGCTGTTCCATGAATTTTCACATAGTTTACTTCACTCCTTTAATCCCTCCCAACAGCCCTGGGAGGCAGGCACAAGACATTAGCCTTTTTTATGCAGAAACCACAATTCAGAGAGGTTATGTAACTGCCCGAATCCGCACGGCTAGGAAGCGGTGATAAGTAGGGTAACGTACATCCCGGTTTGCCCGGAAGAGCCCCAGTTGGTGTTTGCTCTCCCAGTGTAGTATTTAAGACCGCTCCCTTTCATTCCTGAAAGTGCTCCAGTTTAGACAATAGACTGAGGAATCCAGGTCTATGCTCTTTGCCTGGACAATCCAGCCTCCTCTCCCAACCCCGTTTTTTCCATCCAAAGCCCCAGGGGCCACCTGCCACTACCTGCTGAAACATCAGGGATAGAGCTGCAGAATTATCAGCCAGCACAGCTGAGCTGCGGTTTTTCTCCAGAACAGAAGAGGAAGTGGAGGCTGTGGTCCAGGGCCCCTTGCTCTTCTTAAGAAACTGTTTCTCCTGTGACTTGGAGCTGCTCCCAGCCCTCAGGAGCCTCTCTCGGAGCCCCGGCCCCATCCCTCCAACTCTGAGCAGTTCCCAGTCTGCATGGGCCTCCAGCCTTGGGCTCCCATCCTGGCAGAGACATCTGGGCGGAGAGACACTGGCCTTGTGGGCCCTTTGTGAGGGTTAGGGTGGAGTCCCCAAGAGCCTGCAGTGGCCACTTCCTCAGCGCAGCTGCCTCGGCCCCCACGTGGCCTCATAGACAGTTCGGACAAGCCGGCCGGCACTCGAGCCCTGACCAGACCCCCCTCTTGCAGCGTCCGCAACTGTGCAGGGCACCGCAGAGCGGCTAGGACAAGCACCCTTGGCCTTCAGAAAGCTGCTTTCCCCAAATCACTCATACTCCTGTTCTTCACACCCGCGGACCCGCTTTCCCTGCGGGGGGGTGGGGGGGGTGGGGAGAGGGAACAAGACTCCACCGTGGTTTGGGTGGCCGCTGGGCCCTTGTTCTCCTGGTTGGTGGGGGAGGGCAGAGGACAAGCTAACAGGGTAGACAGAAATGCAAACTTGAGTCCACAGAACCCTGGAGAGGGAGGCATCCCTCAAGCAGGGATGGGGGCCTGCCGAGTGTTGGTGTCCTCACAGCTTGGCTGTGGTTCCTCCATCCCACAGAGGGTCCGGTGACCACTGGTGACCATCGGTGACTCGGATGGCCCCTGGGCCTTCTCAGGATGCTGGAGTTCACCCCTGTGGGCCTGTCCCTTTGAGTCCCACGCAAGGCCCAGCAGACACACAGGCCACGGGTGTCCGCTTGTCCCCGGTCCCGGACAGGAGCCCTGGGGCCCCACAAAGGTCAGACCCTGGCCCTTGGCCCAGCTCCGGGTTAGAGCGGAGCATGCAGCTCCCTGCCGCCCGCAGAGAGCGCTCCCTCCGTGGGGCAGAGCCCTGGAGTGGAAGCTAGGGCGGTGAGCTGGGAACCCTGACCCAGCCGACCTTCACGGACTTAGGCAGGGTCCGAAGAACCTCCGTGAGACTGAATCCCAGCCGGGAAGGAAGTGCGTCTCAGAAACCGAGACCTCTCGCTGGAGTCCTGCCCACGCCCGGCACCCTTGGGCCTCCCCAGCGAGGGACCTCGTGCCTCTCGTGACCCTCGGGAGGCTGTAACCCTTCTAACCTCAAGACAGAAGCGTGAACGTCTGCGGCGGCTGTGGTTTAACAGTTGGTGCCAGAGAGAAGTCGCCCACGCGAGCCCCACTGCGACTCAGCATGCACGTGCACCGCGGGCGCAGGGACAGCCGTCCCTCTGTCACCGCCGGCTCCTCGGCACCCAGCCAAGCAACCCGGCGCCCGCCACGCGAGGTGAGTGACCTTCGCGTGCTCCCTGGCTTCTCTGGGCCTCCGTTTCTCATCCGCACATTAAAGGAAACACGGGGTCCCTGCGGGCTGTGGTGGCGGTGCGCGCCGCTGTGGTCACGTACTCCATGAACCTGTGCTGCCCGGAACCCAGAGACTCGGGCATGACCCTGGCCCTCGGCAAGCTTCGGTCAGGGAGGGAGGCACAGGTTCTCACGCCCCAGGAGAAGGCAAACAGAGCAGTATTTGGGGAGCTGTGGGAGCCCCCCGGGGGCGGCCTAGTCCAGCGGGGGAGGGGGGGGCACGAGAAGTGAAGTTCAAGCCCTGAAGAATGAGGAATTCAGAACAAGAGAAGGAGGCCCCAGGCCAAAGGGAGCCGCAGAGGGGAGGGCTGGAGGTGTGACAGAGCACGGCCCCGTTAGGGGGCCTCCCCGGGCTCAGGCCAGGCTGGGGGAGGGAGAGAAGCCAATCCACACACGGTCCTTGCGCCCAGGCAAGGTGCTAAAGCAGCAGAGAGCTATGATCTGGTGTGAGGGTTAGAAAAATTGCCCTGACCGCAGGGTCAGGAAAGACCAGAGCGGGTGAGCGGGACGCCAGCAGACAGGCAGTAGGCCTTTGGGTGTCCAGGGAGACACCATGGCAGCTTTCAGGGTCACAGGCGACAGGAGCAGACCGATCCCAGTGGCCAAGGAGGGAAAATGGGCAGGGCCAGGGGTTGCCAACATGCTCTGGTGACACCCCAGAGAGATGGCGTGTCTGCCTGAGTGATACCAACAGCTCCCCGCTCCCCGGCGGGAGGTCCCTGTTGCCTGGAGGGTCCATCTGGGGCCCCCGGTGCAGCCCCCTGGGCTCGGGATCTCCCCCGATGTGCGTGCGTGTGTGTGCGTTTGTGTTCTCTCGCCCACACCGCCTCCCCCAAGCCCAGGGAGTGATCCCTCAAAGGCCACACACGCCCCTCTGTGCTAAGTTATGTTTTTATCGAAGAGCATGTGGTGAACGCACTGCCCATTGGCCCGGGGAGTCACCCACAGCAGTTACTGGGGAGCAAGGAGGGTGCCACCGCCTCCCCGCGAGTCCCTGCTGCCACACCGCCCGGCCCGGACCCCCAGCCACACAGCTGCAGGGAGGGCTCGGTGGTCATACAGCTTGTAAACATCAGCTCTTCTTTTCCTAAAAGCAGGCTACAGAACAGCATGGCTACTGAAGAGAGAGAGCGTGTGCGTGTGTGTAGGAAGGTTGCTGACCAAAACAGTAGAAGTGGCAGGATTGAGGTGATTTTTACTTTGCCGAACTGATTGACTTTTACAACAAGCTCTGTATCATTTTGATAATCAAATAAAGCAAGGAGACAGCCACTCCGCCACCTTTGCTGAAGGGCTGTGGGGTAGGAACCCCTGTGGACTCGGAACGGGCTGTGGGGCCCTGGGCGGCCACCCCCCCCCCCCCCCAGAGCCGCGCCGGGCCTGCTGGCTCCAGTGCGGTCGGCCTCGGGCTGGGGGAGGCCGAGCCGCCCTCAGGCCGGGGGTCCCAGGGCTCACCCAGGCCCCCCGGCTCTCCTTCCCTCACCTTCTGGGAAGGGTGAGAGGATCCCAGAGCCAGCCCAGGAACCCACTTCTGAGAAGAAAGTGACCCTTCTCCACCTGACCGCCCTCCTCACTTCAAGGGGACAGGCACCCTGGGCTGGGTCACCTGCTTAGGGGGCCTCAAGGAGCACAGCAGGAACTCCCACGCAAGGAGCCGGTGTTGCACAGGGGCAGCGGGAGGGGGCCCCGGCCGGGCTTCAAGGACCCCCGCCTCACAAGCCCCATCACCCCCTCCTCAGTCCTTACGTTAGCTTTGTGCTTTGCCCCAGACTGGGGTTGTGGCGGGAGAAGCTGCCACACAGCAGGTGCCTCACAACGTCTGTTTGATGGGGGATGGCGGGGGCGGGGGGGTAGAGGGGCGGATGGGCGGGTGAAGAGGGCCACTGTAAAGGCATCTGCCTGGACTGCCCCCTTCATGGGAGGATGAGCTCGGAGGGTGGGGACGGGGGCCTCGGGCCTGCCGAACCTGGAATCGCACAGCCCGGTGGCCAGACCCGCCCCTCCAGGCTTCCCTCACCGCTTCTGCTGGCTTCGCGAGGGCGAGGGGAAGTTGCCCTCCAGTTGGCCTTGTTCACTGAGATCCCCTTTTGTGTGTGTTCGCTGATATTTTTGGTTATCAGAGAGCTAGCTGATTTACCCACTTACTGATTCGGAGGTGCATCATCCCCTACGTGCCAAGCTTTGTACCATCACCGGCATCTGTTGCCAGCTCCCTATTCTCTGCGACGTATCTGGAGTCATCACGCGTGGGAAAGGCTCCAGGGAGGGACCGAGGTGCGGGGAGGGTGGGAATTCAAACTTGAGTCATTCCTGCCTGGACAGGGCTTCACGTCGCAGCCGAGAAGGCGGAGGCCTACGGCAGTGGTTCTCAGCTTCGGCATCACTACAGAAGTGGTGCAGACGGTTCCTGATTCCGAACATCGGGGCTGGGGCCCGAGGGTCTGCAGTCCTGACAAGCGCCCCCCCGCCGTGAGGCAGATGCTGCCAGTCCCTTCACCCCCACCCCCACCCCCCCTCCTCCGCCCCTCACCCCCCCCCCCCGCCCCCGTCCCAGCCCCTAACCCCTGGCCTCGGGTAGAGGAAAGGGCACCAGGGGTCAGCCCTCAGGGTGAATACAAACCTCAGCTGCTGTGAATTCTAGCTTTGGGCCTCGGGCAAGGCATTCTCCTCTCTTTCACCCTTGCTTTCGGCGGATGACTAAGCTCCCTCCGTGCTTGATGTTGGACAAGCCCATCGGGTCGGGTAGAAGCGCCCGGAGGGGTTTAAGGAGATGGCAGTGCGACAGCCTTGCTCAGCGGGGGGGCCCTGTGCAGGCAGGGGTCTGGTGTCACAGGAGAGCCAGGCTCTGCAGCCCCTTCCAGCGCCAAAGTACGTCTTCACCCGTGGCTCGGCTGCAGGGAAGCAGCTTTGCAGAGCGCCCCGGGGGCAAAGGAAACCCCCTCGGAAAGGGTGGAAAGGAGTGTAAGCTGACATTTCCCAGGCCTTGCCAGCCTGCGGGGTCAAATGGGATCACGTTACCGGCCAAATTTGCCTGAGAGCGGAGTTCTGTCTCCCCGCCGGGGCCAGGCAAATGCCACTTCATGATACGGTCCATCGGGGACTCCTAGACAAGGGGGCCGGGGCGCCAATGTGTTACAGAGGCTTTCCAGAAAAACGCCATTTCGGTGTTTACTTGGCGCCTGCTCTCTCTGCCCAGACCCAACAGGATCCAACGGAGCTGGGGACAGAGTTGTCTCAGAACAGATCGGGGCCGGCCTCCCCTGGCTGTGAGTGTCACCAGCTCACAGAAAGGAAGACTGTCACAGGCTCCTGGGTCAGAGTATTTGAGGTCAAAGGCCACCAGTTGGGTCAGTGTATTGCGTGACCTTGAGTAACTTAACTTTCCTTTGCCTCAGAGAGATCAGAATAGCATGACCCCGTGGGATTGCTTGTTAGGAAGATTTAAGATAACACATGAGCAGCGTGCAGCACGGTGCCTGGCACTCACTGAACGTGGGTGGCTGTCATTCCGGCAGAGACCCACGCTATATATTTGTTGTCCTATGTGGCCTCTATCTGTGCCAGAGTTGGCTGGCGAACAATCCGGACGTCGTTCTCACTCAGCGGGGTCAGCCATTCTCAACATAATCCTCTCATAAAATTGTTCTCTCCAAAAAAGATGCCTGCTTCAGGCATGGCCACACCCAGCTATCCAAACATCATAAGCATCCGGATTCTGGGGTTCTGGAGCTTGGCACACAGCACCCCGTAACGTAGGAGGCCTTAATCTAGACCAGGAGCCCCTGGGAAACCCAAGGAGAGATGTCAGAGGGTGTATCAACTCCTAAGTTATAAGTTTATGTTTGTGAGTCTGTGCAGATTTCTGGGAAAGAGGCCACGACTCTCATCAGGTTGTCAAAGGGGCCAGCGCCCCTGAGGTCCTGGCCAGGCTCCCCGGACAGTACAGCCACTCCCAGGAACACACAGGGCCTCCCCCAAGCCAAGCCCCTGGGGCAGAGATGGGGGGAGCCGCTCAGCCCTGCCTGTCCTTCCCTGAGAGCCAGGCTTCCTCCACAGTGGGAGGAAGACTCCACAGTAAGATGGTGAGAGCAAATGAGGAGGGTGAAATCCCAGGCAAAAATGTGTGACGACGGTTGGCCGTAATAACAAGGCGGTCTGGGCCCCGTGAAAGGGGAGCGGGCCTGCCCCTCACAGACCCAGCGATGACCTGCTCAGTGGGACGGCTGGGCGGCCACACTGTCAGACGTGGAGGGGTGTTCCGGGTCTGTGTTCCTCCGCCACATGAGCCCTTAGCTTCTCTTCATTCGTTTCCTCATCCGAAAAACGGGATTCCTTGGGGCCAGAATTGGCGGTGGCTGCCTGGCCCCTCTTCCCCCTGGGGTTGCTGTGAAGAGCCAGGAAGGCCGTGCACATGTCCCCGGGGGGGGGGGGGCAGGGCGGCGGGGGGGGCGGGGGGGGGGACATGTTCAGCATCCGCTGTGGAAGCAGCTGGAGCCTGGGTGCCTGAGTTTGAGGCCAGAGTCGGCACTCCCTCCCCGGGTGCTCCTGGGTCTGGTGGGGCCCGGAGAGTCCCCGCCAGGTACTTGCTGGAGCCTGGCGCCAGTTGCAGCCATTGTCGTGATTCACATGCTCCCCAGGACACAGTTGGGGGGGTGCGTGAGAGGCCTGGGCCTGGGCCATAGAAGGGACGCTGGGAAGAGGTGGGGGGTGGGGGGGGGACTTAGCAGAGAAAGATCAGAAATGCCCCCAGAGAGAAAATTGCAGCTCTGTGGTGGACAGTGAGATTCCCTTTCCCCATGACCTCACGAAAAACTCCAGTGAGATACTTCTTGCTACCTTGTGGACTGGATCTATTTTGGGCTTGGTGGCCCCGTTACCGAGAGCCTTGTCCCCCGTGTGCCTTTGCAGAAATCAATCCCTGCCACAACCCCGTGGAGAGGGTCCTGTTATTTCCCTGAGCCAGTGGGGCCGTGGAGGGCCGTGGAAGGAGGGAGGGGGTGGACCTGGGCTTCTGCTCGCGCTGCCCGATGTCACCAGGCCGGTGGGGTGCGACAAGAACGGAGCCAGGGGCCGACGAATAGCCAGGACACGCCGAGCGGCTCTGTCTGACTGCCCTGAGGGCCCCGGCCAGGGCCCTAGCTGCTCCGGCAGCCCCTTCCCCTGGCAGCTGGGGGACCCTCTGAGAGAGGCCTGAGCCGAGGCCTCGCCGGCACTCATCCCAGATTCCCTGCCTTTCCCGCCTCTGCTTCCTGACCAGGACCGCTCCACCTGCCGCCTGGCCCCGGGTCGTCAGCAGGCCCTGGGCTCGTGCTGAAAGCTGGTGGAGGGGGTGCGGGCAGGCGTGAGAGGAAGTGGGGCCACCCCTTCCGGGAGGGTTGGATTTGACAGCGTGCCTCCTGGGGTGGCCACCCTCCCCCCAAGGAAGCTCGTGACCACAGTTCCCCAGGAGCAGGGCCACAACCATTTCCTCTCCGCGAGGCCGGGAGATGGGAAGGGGGGGCTCCTCATGCCACCGACAAAGCCCTTCCTGCCCTCAGAGGTGGGCTACCCGGACCCCCAGACCCCACGTCTGGGGTTGGCATTTCCAGTTCTTCAAAACTGTTGCTGGCTCACTGCATGACCTTGGGCCAGTCACTTGCCCTCTCTGGGCCTCCTCGGCCTCACCAATAGAATGAGTGATCCGATTTGCCCACCCACTTAGACGTTCCAAAACTGAACCGTTCAGAGCCACGTGGTTTCACATAATCGGAGCCGTCTTCCCTTAATGTGACCAAAATGCAAATGGCCCTGGTAGATGACTCAGCAGTTCTCGCTTCCAGGTCTAGACACCCCACCACTCTAGGTGGGGAGGTAGAGGTCCCATGCAGACCCACAGAAGCAGTCTCTCAGGTCCTGGACCCTGGCATTTTTAGGAGGCTGCCCAGGAGAGGAGCTCAGACTTTGGGGGACAGAGTGAGGGGAAGATTTCAGGCTCCCCTACCCCATACAGACGAAACGAGTAACAATGACCAATTGTTTATGAAAAGAAAGGACCCACAAACCAAGAAGAGTCTCCATAGCTGTGGCCTCCAGGACCCTCCATCTCCACGGATCCCGGGCTGCCCTGTGGCGGGTGAAGGACACCCTCCTGGCTGGGCAGAGAGGGTTCTGGGTGCAGAGTGTGTAGGGGACAGCAGCAAAGACAAGGCCTGTAGGCCCCAGCCAGGCAGCCTCCGTAGAGGACTCCATCGCCGCACAGCCGGGCTACCGGAAAGGGAGCTGAGAACCACGCAGCCCTCACAGCTGTCCTGGGGAGACGCAGGCTGGTTCCCATGCTACAGCCGCGAGTAGAAGACCACAGGACATGCTCAGCAAACCATGAAACGAACCTGCAGGACCACCCTGCCAACTACCAGGAAAGGGAAGGAAATCACATGAGGGCATGAAAGCTGAAAGGGGCCCAGGATCAAAGGCAGCTTCCATGAAACCAGCAGCCCCAGGACAGAGGAAAGTGCATGAGAATCCAAATCCAATATATAAGAGCACCAGGAAGAGACAGTCAAGAAACCACATCAAGACATACCGAGGGAGCTCGCAGACAGGAGGACCCAAGTAGGACCACAGCACGTCTAAGAAACCGAGTCACAGTGTAGCACGCACATCTGAAAGGCAAACTCACAGCGCAGAGAGAAAGGTGAAATAATCACTATGAACTCAGAGAAGGACAGAGTCAAACAGAGAGAAGATGATCGTTATGGAGCCCAGAGCCTCCAACCTAAGAGGGATTGGCTCCTTGATTTTCTGACAGCTGAAGCCTAAGAATATTTAGAGATGGAGAGGGCACAAGAGGGATTCAGGATGGGGCGCCTGGGTGGCTCAGATGGATAAGCGTCTGCCTTCGGCTCAGGTCATGATCCCAGGGTCCTGGGATCGAGTCCCGCATCGGACTCCCTGCTCAGTGCAGAGCCTGCTTCTCCCTCTCCCTCTGCCATTCCCCCTGCTTGTGCTCTTCTGTCTCTCTGTCAAATAAATAAATAAAATCTTTAAAAAAAAAAAAAAGAGGGATTCAGGATGATCACCATCAGGAACACACTGACTCTGGCTGAGTTACTGAACTTTAAGGACAGAGAAAACAAGCGTTCAGGCTCCTAGGAGGAAAACCCAAGTCACGAACAAGGGGAGAAAAAAATCAGTCTGGCCTCTCATTTTTCCCCAGCAGCATTCAATTCCAGAAGACAAGGGAGCTTAGTCTTCAAAGTTGTGTGGAAAAAGGGGAACCCAAGAATATTACATCCAGTGAGGTTGTTCTGATTTATAGACAACATGGAAAGGATCAGGGAAAACAGCACCCTTGAGCCTTCTTTGGGAAAAAAAAAAAACAAAACAAAACTATTCAGCAATGAAAATGTAGCCGAAAGTTAAAAGGGTCCATTTTTTTTTTAAAGGTAAAATCATGACTCTCCTACAATATAAAATGAACACATGTCAAAAATTTTATTTAACTCGTTAAATAATTAGGGAACAAGTAATAGGTTCCAACTGGTTTAAAGGAAAATTAGAACAAGTACACACAAACAGGCAGCTAAGGAGTCCCGAAATGAATGTACATGCACGTATGTAACTGACAAGAGCCACGAGGCGGCCATCCGAGGCATTCCAACGCACAAAATTCGTTTCCATGTCTCTGAACGAGAACCATTTGCATTGCCCGAAGTTTTCTACAACTTAGACTTGCTCCAAGATGATGAAAGGCACAGGTCCCTAAATACAGGAACCCCTGTAGACTGTTTTCAGGGGCAGGGATACCATTTCAAAGTCTTTCCCCACTTTTCCTGGTACAACCAGAAGATGACTCCTAATGCAAAACTCAGGGACAAAATGTGCTTTAAAAAGAAATGGAGTCCATTGAAATACAGGACTAAGATGAGATACTAGGAGAATTATGACTGCAGAGCAGAGTCTAAGTGTTGGAAACCTTGACAAAGGGAAAATATTAGAGTCAGAGTCAGGAACAGAGGGAAGACTGGTAAGGCAGGTGATCACCTTTTTCATCCCGAGGAATGATGGCGCCTGCCCAAGTGAAGCATTTCTTGTTTTTCCCCAAGACTCCAATCTCTTGATGAATTTCATCATCTTTTTTTCTTAACACGAGACACATTCATCATGAACGAATACCTTTGTGGAAAGGTACGATTCAGCAATTTTTTAGGGTTTTTTTTCCTGTTAAGTAAAATTACTTTTAGTTTTCAATCTAGCAGGTGTGGTACAATCCCGTCTTTTAAAATTATTTAGGACTATTTACCTTTCTGTCTACCGACACCTCTTTACCTCTCCAAAGTTCTCTGTGTATAGATGACATCCCCCAAGTGTGAACACTGAGCAGTGGGGCTGTATTAAGCATCCACTCTGTGCCAGGAAATTCTAGGTGCTGGGAGGACAGCGAGAAGAGAAAAGACCTTGCCCTTAGGAAGCTGGTCTTCTAATGGGGGTGGGCAGGTTGCTGCTTCCTTCCTTGTACTTCCCTGTATCACTCGTTGGTGTTTTGAGAATGAGGCAAGTGTTATTTTTATAAAAGCACACACGCCTCAGATGATTCTAGACAGCCAGAAGTGAGTACTGCTACATTTCATTTGAGCCATTGACACTTTATTTTTTATTTTTTAAAGATTTTATTTATGTATTTGACAGAGAGACACAGTGAGAGAGGGAGCACAAGCAGGGGGAGCGGGAGAGGGAGAAGCAGGCTTCCCGCGGAGCAGGGAGCCCGATGCGGGGCTCGATCCCAGGACCCTGGGATCATGACCTGAGTCAAAGGCAGGTGCTTAACCCACTGAGCCACCCAGGTTTCCTGACAGATGCCCATTCTAGCTGGCACAGGACCCAGGCAGCTGGGGGCCCAGCCCAGCCTTGAAGAGTGTCTGGGACATGCCTGCCAGTCAAGGCTCTCCTCCCTGCAGCCTTGGAGGCCCCTGAGCCCCATCTGACTCCACCACCCTCATCTACTCTCACCTCGTCTGAGCGGAGCCCTGTCTCCTGTCCTTTTCCATTTGCACCCTCACTCTAGCCCCACTGGCCTAAGCTTCCCTTTCCCACACCACCGGGCCTTTGCACATGCTTTCTCCGCCCCTGGAATCACTTTCCGACCCTCCTTCCCTCGCCCCAGATCCCAGGTCCCCTCCTCTGGAAGCCTTCCCTGACATACTCCCAACCCCACAGTTCAGGCCCCTGCCACCGGCTGTGAGCTCCCCACGGGCCAGCGTGGCTCTGATCATTCCTGCGGCCCAGTGACCCGCGAGGGCCCGGCGACGGGAGGCAGGAAGGTACGTGGGTGAGTCTGGGCCTTCACCCTCTTACCGGCAGGGCCCTTGTCCTCACTGGCTGTCCTCATCCGAAAAATAGGGACATGGTAAAATCTTCCTCATGGGGTCCTAGAAAGGAATAAAGAAAATAGTATGCCTTTTTAATGTTTGCTAAAAGAATGGCAACCGGTGTGAGGAAGGAGGGGGAAGTGAAAGGAGGAATCACCAAGTGAGTAAGGGAAGGAAGGAAAGAAAACAAAATTAACTGGGAAAGAAGTCTAGCTTTTCTGGAGCCAGCTGAAGGTCTGTGGGGGCCGCGGGGTCACGCACTTTGAGGATCCTGGTCGGGGCTGGGTCTCTGGCTGCCAGGCCCAGCCGGGGCTCCCTTCCCAAGCCCCCCCCCCCGCTTCCAGCCCAGACCCCCACGCCCCCCCAGAGCCTCGGGAGGCTCAGTGTCCGCCACCCCCGAAGAACTCCCCCAGGTCATACAGTATTCACGGGGCGAGCGACCGCGGCTGCAGGGCGAGCCCCAGCGCCGGTGGGGGAACTGAGGTCACCCCCGCCACTAGCAGGGCTGGCTGTCAGGGCAGGCGAGAGTGAGGGCTGCGGCTGTCAACCGCCGCGTCACCTGATGCGCCGCCCCCTCCCTCGTGGCATGAATTCTTCCTCTCGGGCACGTCGTCGTCTGCTGTGGAGGCGGCCTGGGGAGCCACAGCCCAACGCGTAACCCTCACCCGGCGCCTGTGGCAGGCAGGGCAGGTTTCCTCCCGGCAGACGACTCAGGGCACCTCCCCGAGCCTGGCCCTGCCCCCGGTCTGCACCCCCATAGCCCCTACGAGGCAAAACTCAAGTCATAGTCGCCTTTACTGAACGCCTGCTTTGCGGGCCTGGTGTTCATGTCACCTGTGAGGTCGGTAAATTGTCCCCACTCTACAGAGGGGGGCACTGAGGCAAAGAGTGGCGGCTGGGTGGCTCAAGGCCACACAGCTGGGATTGGTAGGGCCACCCGGCTCCGCAGTCTCCCGTCTTCCACCTCACTCCTCTGGCCCCCCTCAGCGCCAGGCCAGGGACAGAGTGACACAAAGCAGGGGTGCTGAGGGTGGCTGCAGGGGGCGCTCTGAAGGCCCCGGGGCGTCTCGCTGGGGCGGGGCATGGGCTGGGTGCCTGCAGGGGGGCGCAGGGGCTTCCCTGCCTGTGTGAGAACACTCCGGAAACCTCGTTCTTTTTAAGGGCTCTGGGGACTCCACTGAATGGATGCCCAGGATCACTGATCCCCCAGTGTGGGGCATGCAGGTTATTTCCAGCCAAGCGGTGCCGCAAGGGCTGCCCTTGTCCTACATCCCTTTGCATGTAGGTGTGTGTAGGAGAAACCCTCCGAGGGCTCTGCGAGGCCCCGCAGGTGGAATGCTGGGCCTCACACTAGGAGGGTGTGTGGTTTCAAGGAGGGTCCCTCCCCAGGGTCTGACCCAAACCCTCCCTCCAGAGCCAGCCGGCTCCCAAGTGTGGATTCCCCAGAGAGACTGCCCAGGAACCCCAACAGGCACGCCTTTTGCCTGGAGCTTTGCTTGGCTGGTGGGTTGGTTGGTTCTGTTTTTGGCCAGAAGGCAGTGCTGGGCTCCAGCTCTAACTGCAGAAGGTACATAGCAAGTCTGGGCAGGTGGTCATGCAAATCCAACAAGGAAGCAGAGCTTGGGGAGCAGAGGGGTTCCCTCTGGGCTCCCTGTCAGGGAGGAGCGCCCGCCTCAATTGCAGTGTCAGAAGCTGTGATAGATTCCATGTCGGAAGTGCATTTAGCTCCCCTGTAAACACACCAATCAAGGTGACACCAAGTCATGCCATCCCCAGTGGCATATGCACATCAACACCTGACAGTTGATCACCCGCTGTTTTCATTTTACCCCAGCTGCCTCCACCCTTCATGAGTGGGGGCTGAAAAATTAGCCCATTGCAGCAGCTCCTGATAGTTTGCTCGGATAAGGATCCGGGTCAGGGTACCTGTTACTCAATGCTTGGTGCTGAGAGCAAGCCTCCAGGTCTTTGCATGTGCGTCTCTCTGCCGAGGGAGCCTCTTACCATCATCCTTTTAAGAAGAGGTAGAATCATGACTGTCATACATATATAAAAATGAACATGTGTTAGAGTTTATTAAACTCCAGGGCGCCTGGGTGGCTCAGTTAATGTGCATCTGCCTTCGGCTCAGGTCATGATCCCAGGGTCCTCGGATTGAGCCCCATGTTGGGCTCCCTGCTCAGCGGGGAGCCTGCTTCTCCTCTCTCTGCAGCTTCCCCTGCTTGTGTGCTCTCTCACTCTCTCGGTCAAATAAATAAAATGTAAAAAAAAAAAAAAAAGGCTTATTAAACTCCTAAATCAGTGAGGGAACCAGGCACATGTCATTACCAGTTCACAAGAGAATCTGAAGAACAGATGCATTTATCGATCAGGAATGTGCAAATGAAGGCAAAACTGGGGAGGGGGAGATCAGTCGGCGTTCTACAGGACAATTCGGAGTCCGCCGGTCTATAGATAAGAATGGTTTTGCATTATCTACAATTTGCAGAGTTGTAAAAGAGCCTACAGAGGATGGAATCAGATAATCCAAGAGGTGTCCCCTAGAGTCTAGATAATGCATTGCTTTTCCACAGATGTACACGTTTTCCTGCAACCATGACCTGACCACCCAAAGTCCTTCACCTGGCAACTGAGCCCACATCCTATCCAGCAGGCAGCCACCCACCCCCGCTCCCACAGCGGGTAGGTGCCATCCACCAGGCTTCCTCAGGCCCTTGAGCTTCTGATCACACTGTCCTGTCTCCCCCGTCAGTCTTAACAGGATTCTTAAAGCTGAAGTCGCATTTTTACCTCTCATCATGCCAGTGAGTAGTCAAGGTGTGGGGCGCCCTGGTGGCTCAGTCGGTGAAGCATCTGCCTTTGGCTCAGGCCATGATCCCAGGGTCCTGGGATTGAGTCCCGAGTTGCTCCTTGCTCAGCAGGGAGTCTGCTTCTCCCTCTCCCCGCCTCTCTCTCTCTCGCTCAAATAAATAAAATCTTAAAAAAAAAAAGTCAAGGCATGTGGAATAGGTGAATGAATGATAGAACAAAGGAGAAACACAGGGTGCTGGACCCAGGGCGGTCCATGGGGTGCCCCCATAAGACAGGCAAAGACCTGCATGCAGGCTGTGGAAATGTGCAGGCTTCAAGCTTGATCTTACCAAGGGCTCCTCAGAAATAAGGCTCCGAGAGCAAACAAGCTCAGAAATGCTGGGTTAAACACAAACAGGTCGTCTGCTTTCCCCCTCGCCTTTTTTTTTAAGATTTTTATTTATTTATTTATTTGGCAGAGAGAGACACAGCGAGAGAGGGAACACAAGCAGGGGGAGTGGGAGAGGGAGAAGTAGACTCCCCGCGGAGCAGGGAGCCTGATGCGGGGCTCGATCCCAGGACCCCGAGATCATGACCTGAGCCAAAGGCAGAAGCCCAACGACTGAGCCACCCAGGCGCCCCTGCTTTTTCCCTTTTAACCACAGCACTTCCGAGAGCCTTTACTATATCAAAGTTCCCAATGAATGTCTTAGAAGGAGAATGCAATGTTCCAGTGTTTTCCATGCTTATATGATGGTGAAGCAACTTTTTAAAAAATTTTTTAAAAGATTTTATTTATTTGAGAGGAGGGGAGAGAGAGAGAGAGAGAGAGAGAGGACAAGCAGGGGGGAGGGTCAGAGGGAGAAGCAGACTCCCCGCAGACTCCCCGCTGAGCAGGGAGCCCTACGTGGGGCTCGATCCCGGGACCCTGGGATCACGACCTGAGCTGAAGGCACATGCTTCACCGACTGAGCCACCCAGGCGCCCTTGTGAAGCAGCTTTTCAAAATGAAGAAAAGATGAGGGTTCTGGAGAATTCACAGTGAGACCAACTTAATCCAGCCTGCCTGGGTTTATGTAATGTCACATAAATTACCATTACCCATTACCTGTGTCAGAGTGTCGGCCTCAGCATTAGAGCGCCCGGGGCTTTCCACAGATGACCCGATGTCTCTGCACCTCAATTTCCTCATCTGTAAAATGGGACTAAAAAGAGAACTCGCCTCAAAGTTGCTGGGAGGGTTCCATGAGTTTCTGCGAGAAAAACATGCAGCATTGAGCCCGGTACAGTGTGTACTCAATAGATGTGAGCTGGGTCACTATTTATTTATAAAAACCCATTTATTGACTTGCCTTTGTACCGCCGTGCTTGACCGTCAACAATGGCTCTGAGGCCGGATGAGGAAGGTAAGGCAGGTGAGGCCAGAACACTCAGGAGGTGAAGTCCCTGGCCTGAGGTCCTGCAGCTGGCAAGGGGCCAGGGTTCTCGGACCAGGCACGAGGCCGAAGAACGAGCTAGCCAAGGGCTTGGCATGAAGTAGGTGCTTAGTAAAGACTGGTTCCTTCTGTACTGCCCTCCTTCCTCCTTCCCGTCCAAAAGCCATGCTGGGCCCCAGTCTGAAGGTCACCTCTGGCCAGGGTTGGGGTGGGATGGACGGCCACGTCAGGCCGAGGGCTCCCAGGCGCTCGGACAAAGCCGCCCCCAGGCCGAGCCTGGCCTTCTCCCCCACCAGCCGAGGTTCTCCCTACCCCTTTCCTCCTCGCCAGGCCTCCCCCCTGTGCATACCCCCTGAGTTGTGTGGGAACTTGAGGCCCCGGGGGTCCCTCTCCTCCTCAGCCACCCTGGTGACAAAACAAAGAAGGGGCTTGAAATGCGCCTTGATTCAGTGAAGGAAGCCATGCTCTGGGGTTTGAGCGGACCTGCCAAGCCACCTGGGGCTGTCCACAGGCAAAACCCAGACCCACACAGAGCCGCACCCCAGGCCTGGCCAAAAATGCTGCCCCGGCTGAAGGCTTGCTCAGAGAAATGACTCAGCTTGAGTGCTCAGAGGCAGTTTCTAAGTTTTATGAACTAAAGGTGTTTTCATAACAGCTGGGGATGATGAGCCAGCAGCAGACTGTAAACAGAGCAATGATCTGGTTGAAAACGCCCAGGTCTGAGCCCCCACCCACGAGCAAGGCCTCGGAGGCTGTGAGCTTCTCCACCAAGGTGCTTCCTTCACGCCCAGGTGAAGCCAAAGGCTCCTTGCTTCATCCTGGCAAATAGCACAGGCTCCCAAAATAACTGGGTGGAGCTGCACCTAGGCCACATCTGTAACCGAGGAGGGAGGTGGGTGACAGAGCCCGACCCACAGCCTACCGGGCCTGCTTCTGTCCTTCCTCGGGCCTCCCGTGGGACTGGAAGCCTTCCACGGGCCAGTGTCCTCGGACCAGAAGTCTGGGAGGCCCAGCCCTGAGCTGGAATTTTCAGGGGCGGTGCCACCACCCAGGCAGGGAGGATGCCCCTCTCCCCTCACAGCAAGGACAGTCCTGCTTGGGGGGCATGACCCAGGTGCCCTAAAAGAGAGAATTGTGTGAAACAAGAAGGGTGGTCCTTCATCCTCCCAGAGGATGCAACAGTCGCAGGAGGTGGGATGGCACCACCCCCACCCCCACCCTTCCCGCCTTCGTTCAGTCATTTATCAGGCCTTCATGTCTTCCCCTGGATCCTACCAGATATGAAAGCTTGTTAGAGAAACAAAGCCCACCAGCTTTGGCATCAGGCTACAGAGAGGTGAAGGGAACAGAAGAAGGGCTCAGGGGCACAACTGTGCGTAAATGAGAACTTGCTACGTGACAGAGAGGCATCACCCACGTGGGGAAAAGACTCTTCTAAATGGCATCAGGACAAGTGGTGATCCATATGGAGAAAGTAAAATTAGATCCCCGCCTAACACCACACACACAACTCCAGGTGGAGTCAAGGCTTACCTGTGAATAATGAAAGTTTAATACATTTAGAAGAAAACCTAGGAGAATATTTTTATGACCTCAGGGTAAGGAATGATTTCTTCTTTTATTAAAAAAAAAAACTTTGTTAATTACAACATGCATAAAGGAAAGTGCATGTCATACATGCACAGCTCAGTACAATTTCACAAAGCGAAGCCAGCTTTGTACCCAGGGCTCAAGCCAGGAAATGGGACACAGCCAGCAACTTGGAAAGTCCCGTGGTGCCCCTTGATAAGGAAGAATATCCCAGGTACAAAAGGTATCAGCCATAAAGGAAAATATTAAATGAGCCTGATAACATTTACATTCAAATCTTCAACAAAATCTACCATAACCAAAATGGTAAGATATGCCTACAGTCTGGGAGGAGATATTTGCAACACATACAACCAGCAGGAGATTAGGTTTCAGAAGATGTAAAGGACTTTTGCAAACCAAAAAGAGAGACAAACCAACCCAACAGAAAATTCAGCCTAAGTTGTGAGCAAACACCTCGCAGGAAAAGAAAGCCCATAGGACTCCAAAGCATCCAGCAGCCCCCATGGCTCCTGACTCCTGAGCCCAAGCTTGTAGGGGTCTCCCGTTCAAGGGAGTTAACTGTTACTGGCCTCAAGAATTTGGACAGGGCCCACCGGAGGGGACAGCCGTGCCTGCCGCACCACACCTGGGGCCTCAGCTGGAAGACTCGACAGCAAAAACTGGAATCCTGATCGATCAGCGGAGATCTTGGCTTGGCATTGGCCGGAGCCTCCGCAGGTCCCGGCCGGGGACGTCCTCACAGCATGGCAATGGGTTCAAAGGTCAGGAGAGGCTGTAGGGCAGAGAGAGGCTGCAGCCTTATCATCTTTAGGACCTTTATGACCTTGCCACCCACGGCTGCCTCCGCGAGTCAGCCACAAAGCCCTGCTGAGGTTCAAGGAGAGGGGAGATGACCTCCACCTCCTGTGGGGGGGGGCAGCAAGGCTGCAGACGGCGTGGGACTGAAAAGATTTCTGTGGCCCTTTTTAGGCAGTAGACATAGGAAAATACTCGTGTTTCGAGCCGGAATGAGTTGGGCAGAGTTGCAGCAGGTGAAGAGTAGGAGCCTCCCAGGCCGCCCGGTGGGGAAGACAAGAGGCAGTCGGCCCACGGGGAGGCCGCTGCGCCAGTGCAGGCCTTGTCGAGGATTACGGCTGAGGCCCGCTGAGCATCTCAGCTTGGTCACCGGTGCGGTGAGGCACTCTCCTTCTCGGGGCTTGCCTTTTATCACCTGTAAAATGAGTGGGACAAAAACATAAAGGGAGGAGGGCTCTTATTCAATTGTGGATCCTTTGAGAATCTGATGGAAGGAATGAACCCTCCCCTCAGGGGAAAGAAAGTGCACTCAGGCGCCTGCGTGCAAACCGAGGCCGAGCGTCCCAGGGCACTCAGGGTCCGCCTAGCTCAGTGGTAACGACGTGTGGGGCCTCTGGACCCAGAGCGTCCCGCTGTGAATCCTGCCTCCGCTCCTTGCCGGGCAGGAGACCTCGGGTGAGTGACGCCTTCTCTCTGTGTCTCTGCTTCCCCACATGAGGACATGAGGAACGCGTTAGTCATCAGGTTACCGAGGACCCAACACTCAGTAGCGCTGGCAGAACAGAGGCTCTGTTTTTCTCCTCCGGAGAAGCCCAGATGTGTGTGGTTTGCTGGTGCTGGTTGGGAGCTGGGACAGAGGATCTTTGTCCCTTCTCTTAGAAAAAGCTCTCCATGGGACGCCTGGGTGGCTCAGTTGGCTAAGCGTCTATGGGGTGCTTGGAAATGGAGGGTTGGGGGGACATGTCAGGTCGTCACAGTGATTGGGCATCTAGTGGAAGGGGCCACGGCGACACAGGGAACACTTGTACGTGAAAGATTATCCCTCACGATGCCAAGAGCGTCTCTCTCCCTTTGAAAAACTCCGAAGCTCTGTGGTCTCTAGAGCGGAAGCGATGAAACGGGGAGCTGGAAACATGGGTTGGCGTTTGCCACCACATATGCCTCACGGGCGGCAGCCAGGAGCCTGGGATGCGCTCAGGCCAATGTACACACAGACGTGAGGGTCTGGGGGGCAGCCCTTGGCCAAGGCCTGAGAAGAGAGGCTGCAGAGAACCAACTCTAGGACCAGGACGTGGTCCTATGGGCGGGAACACACAGTGTCTCTGCTCTTGTTTGGATTTTTTTTGTTTGTTTTTTTTTTCTTTTCTTTCTTTCCTTTTTTTTTTTTAAGATTTTATGTATTTGACAGAGAGGGAGAGAGCATGAGCAGGGGGAGTGGCAGAGGGAGAAGCAGACTCCCGGCCGAGCAGGGAGCCCAACGCGGAGCTCGATCCGGGACCCTGGGATCCTGACCCGAGCCGAAGGCAGCCACCCAGCGACTGAGCCACCCAGGCGCCCCGTGCCTCTGCTCTTGCTCCCATTTTCCTTGGGACTTCTTGCCGAGCCCTCGGGGACTGCCCAGAGCATCGCCACATCCTGCTGTGTCATGCCACTTCCTTTGGTCAGTCCCCAAAGGGACCCTGACTCAGCAGCACACGCAGTGGGGCAGGTAAAGGAAGTGGGGGAAACGTCACCGGGGCCTGTTACCATGTCCTTCCGCCCGGCCCGGTTCCCGGCAGGCAGGCAGTCGGCACCCCGGGGGGTGTGGGCCAAACCCAAACTCACGGGACCCCTGCCGCCTTCAGGACTGGGGGATGGGAGACCTGACCCCCAAGCAAGAGGGAGGAGGTGCCCCCCCCCCCCAGCCCCCAGCCTGAGGGCCAGAGAACCAGATCTAACCATTCCCCAGGAGCCAACCTGGCCCCGGTCCTGCCTGAGGGTCACCAGCCACGGGGGCAGGGCGGGCGGGGCGGCGGCGCGGCTTGAGGAAGTCTGCCCTCTGCTCGCTTCGGGGTCCAAACCGTAGGCTTCGTGGACATCGTGTAAGGGTAGTGGGGTTTGTTGTTGCTGTTCTGACGACAAAAGCAAATCGTGTTCGCAGTCGAGAAGTTTGAAAGGCACAAGGAAGAAACTAAAAACCCAGCCTCCAGCCCATCAGCTGGGACAACCACTCTCAGCCTGCCGGCACATTTCCTTCTAGCGGTGGCTCCGTGTGCGAATGTAAACTCCATTTACACGTACTATTTTATAACCTGGTCCTTTGTTTATCTTGTAAAATTTCAGTATGGGCCATCTTTGTGTTTTCAAACACTACAGACAAGGCAAAACCAGCCCTTCCTTCTCTCACCCAGTGGCGCCACCCGGTCCCCCGGCATGGCCTGTGTGATGTGGGTGGGCACGCGGGAGCTGAGGTCACGGGGGACGGGCTCTTGGGGAGCCAGAGGTAGGCAGGGTGACGCCCGCCCTGTCTTTGCCAGAACCGGCTTCCAAGCAGGAGATTCACTGATCTGTCCCGCCCAATCCCCAGCCAGCCGGCCTCACGGGGAGTCCCCTCCGTGAGTGGAAGGGGCCCTCTGTCTGCAGCTCCCAGCACAGAACGAGGGCACTCGGGGGCAGGTGTTTGGGCCCTCCTGGGCTGCTTTGCAGACAGAGGGCATTGTTTTCCCCTCTTGCCCTTCCCCAGATCCAGGAGAAATCAATTTTCTCCCCCTCCAAGCGTGGCCAAGGTGTATTAGTTCTGGTGACCGCAGAGCCAGGGTGAGATGGCCTGTTTCCCCACAGGAAGGTGTGGGTCACGGGCTGGGCTCTGGCAGCTGGAAAAGACCTCAGGTGATTCCAGTTGCCCTTCCTGTGCACCTGCTGTGTGCGGGGCATTGCGCCAAGCACTTTATAGAATTAGTTCATCCCTTTCTTGTGACATCCCAGCAGGGAGGTGTCATTATCCCCATTTAATGGATGAAGAAACTGAGCCTCAGCAAGGTGAAGTCACAGGTCGGCTTCCTCGGTGATGGATTAGGCATCTGAGGCCAAGGGAGCAGAGATGGCCTGCCCAGGACAGGGACTATCCCAAAGCAAGTCTTGTCCCCTGGACTGGGCCCGGCTCCCTCTGCCTGAGGATGCTGGGGAGTTTGCCCCGGATACAGGCCAGGGACTAAGGCTCAAATGGGCCTATCCAGACAGCAGCCATGTTCTGGGCACGGGGCCTCCCCAACATCTGCCCACTGCTGTCCTGCTGACTCACGGAGCCCAGAAAGTCCACATTTTATAAGGTCAACCCAAGCACCCTGGGGTTTCACATTCTCTGCACTTGCTGACATGCAGGGCTAGAGCGGCTTTTTCCGCTGGGCATGTGGGCGTGGGGACATACGCACGCGCTCCATCTCCTGGACCAACTGTCCAGTCACAGGTGACAGCTTCCAGGTGAGGAGCAGGGAGACCAGAGCGCCAGACCCACCTGTCCCCGCTAACGTCCAGCGTAACCTGGGCCAGGTCTCCCTCCCTCCCTAAGCCTTGGTTTCCTCGTCTGAGGAATCCTAACCCCCGTGATTCCTGAAGGGCAGGCAAGGTGAAGACATCTCTTTTGCCCACCACCTTCCCCCTCAGGCACGGCCCTCCCACCAGCGATAGCCATTATGTTTCACCTCTTGTGTCTGAGCGCCGGTGGATTAGCTGTGACTGTCTGGAACTCGGGAGAGGGAAGGACTGCACAGCTGTGTGGTGATGGATTAGCAATGTCTGCCATGGGCAAGGATGAAGAAGTGGTAGCGCGTGCACTGCACATTTGCCAGAGCTGTGATCCCCAAGTGTCTTGTCCCAAGGGAGCCCTCAAGGAGTTCCCCAAGTGTTCCCCACAGGTGACGTGCCCCAGTAACCTCATTTCTGTGAAGACAGGCTCCTTGGAGAAATTACGCAGCTATTGAGAGGGGATTTTGCATTGGTTCCTGCCTCTCATAGCCACTTCCTGTCCCAGATAACTCGCTCCCGTACCTGCACCGGGGCTGACCTGTGATGTCACATTGCTGTCTTTGAGCTCTTTGATTCTGGGGACTCCTGTCCTGGAGAACGGGGCTTGCAGGCTGCTCTCTTTCCAGGCAGCACCCTGCTCCTAAATGCCCCCGGGACCAAATCTCACACGGCTTGGTGACCCGTTCGGGGCTGAGGTGCAAACTCGGACCTGGTTTACATGGCTGACGTGGCCGAACGCGTGACCTTCTCAGGAGTGCATTTTATTTTATTTTATTTTTAAAGATTTATTTATTTATTTGAGAGAGAGAGAATGAGAGCGATAGAGAGCACGAGAGGGAAGAGGGTCAGAGGGAGAGGCAGACTCCCCGCCGAGCAGGGAGCCCGATGTGGGACTCGATCCCGGGACTCCAGGATCATGACCTGAGCCGAAGGCAGTCGCTCAACCAACTGAGCCATCCAGGCGCCCCTCAGGAGTGCATTTTAAAAAGCAGAAATTTAAGTCTCTCTAACGAAGGAACTCCAGACATTGTGGCTGGTCATTGGGACGTGTCTGGCGATGTGGGGACGGGCCAACGTTCCTCAAATCAGTCGGGCCGGTGAGTGTCTGGGTTGGTTTCTCCGCACTTTTGTCACTGTTTTGCAGGTCTCTGTTGCATTTGCTCCCGGGACAGTCTTGTTTGACTGTGATAAGTAATTCTACTCCACCCTGTTCCCCAAGCCTTCTGGGCCATAGGGCTCCCTGCCCAGTGCTGACGACCAAAGGAAAGTCCTATGCTGCTCGGTGGCTCTAAATTGCAGAGTGGTGGAGAGCATTTTGCAGGATCCCCCAAAATCTTCCTGAGAGCAGAGTCCCACCTCCACCCAGTGCCCACATCCGTGCCACAACTCCTCACCAAATGGGTGCTCAGTTTCCACTTACATGCCTCCAAAGATGAGGAGCTCCACTGGAAGGACTGGAAATTGTAGGCATCTTTTATTCCTTCTTTGTGTCTTTACGTAGATTCACGTTTTCTACAGGGAACCCATTCATTCAACAAATTAACGGAGTGCCTACCACAGTGCCAGCACTGTTGTAGCCCCTGGGGACAAGCAGTGAAAAAAAGGGACAAAAATCCCACCCTCCTAGAGCTGACAATCCAGTGGGGTTGGGGGGGGGGGCAACAAACACAAACACGTAAAGAGAAGACAGAGTCTGTCCGGTGGAGAAAAAATGAAGCAAGGGAAGGGGGAATGGGCGTGTTACATTTGCATTTTAACATACTGTAGGCAGTGAAGGTGATGTTC
The DNA here is from genome assembly GCF_037043125.1 of Eumetopias jubatus. Classification (NCBI taxonomy): domain Eukaryota; kingdom Metazoa; phylum Chordata; class Mammalia; order Carnivora; family Otariidae; genus Eumetopias; species Eumetopias jubatus. Next base: position 122,670,295 of record NW_028274813.1, read on the forward strand.
GAGCAAAATCCTGAGCAAGATGACCAGACTAGGGCACATGGGTGTTTTGCAAGAGAAGTCCAGGTAGAATGGCCAGTGCAAAGGCCCTGAGGTAGGAGTGCTATTGGAGAGACTGAGAAATAGCAGGGATGCCAGTGTGCTGGAACCAAATGAGCCAGGTGGAGAACTATGGGAGATGAGATGGGGTCAGGAAGGCCCAGGGGTAGAGCAGATGGTGCTTGCAGATGTATGGCTTTCGTAAGGCAAGAAGCCAAATTTTTTAAATAGGAAAGGGTTAGACTCTAGCAGAAGCTCCAACCCAGATAAAAAGAATACCCAGACCCAATCATGGCGAACCAAGTGAAGACCACGCTGGGAACTGACGATGGGACCAGCATTTCTAGAACTCCGACAGTGCCTGGCACGTCACGTGGAGCCAAAGAGACAGGGCAACTTAGTTTTATAAACAGTTGTATTGACATAGGAAAATGGAAACCAAATTATTATGTAATTTGGTAGGAGGCTTCACAGAAAGGGCTGGGCTTCTTTGGGCCTAGTGGGGGCCGGGGGAGGGTGTCAGTGTTCTCAGGCCTGGATCTGAGGAAGGGTGCAAAGGTGGGCGTGGAGTGGTACCCTCCCCGGCTGCCTTGGGCCTGGGAGTGCCTCCCAGGACCCTCGTCAAGAGAGAGTTTTTGGGCAGACAGCAGGAATACCTAGACGTGGAGAGGGCCCAGGCATTCATTATGTGAACCTTCCAGTGAATCAGCAGCCTGCTTGGCCCTGAGGGTCCTGATCCTTCAGGGCTAAACCCCCACCCACCCTGGGGCGGCCATTGAGGAGGGGACTTCACTGGGTCACCCTCTTCATCATCAAACTATTGCTGCCCATTGCCAGGAAGCCTGTGCAGCTCAGACATGCCCTGTGACCCCATCCCCAGGCTTGGGCGGAGGCTTCCAGCTCCGGACCTACCTGACCACCTTCTCTCCTGGACCCGGGGCTACGGGTCAGGGACTTTCTTTCCAGGACAGGGAAAGAACAAACGGGTGGTGTGGCAGGAGAAGGGGTAGGAGGTGAAGTGAGGCAGGGCAGGAGCCGGGGTAAATAGTAGGCCATGGGGAGGTGAGGGCCATCGAGTCTGCACTTTTATCTTTTTTTTTTTTTTTCCCCTGCACTTTTATCTTAAACACTGCCTAGCTCCTGCCCAGCCCCAGCCCAGCAGAGCTGGCCAGGGCCTCCACGGGGACATGTAGAGCCCTTAGTCCTCCGCCGGGACCTGACAACGGGTCATTGTTACAGTCACGGACATAGATCGTTTTCTTCTAAAAGGTATTTTTGGCTTGTGTTTATTTGCTTTGATACTGAGAGAAAGGAGGCAGGATCACGGGCTCGGCACACTTTTTCACCCAGGACTTCGGGGAGAGGGTCCCTTGGGAGTCCAGGTCCCACCAGGGACTGTGACCCCCATGTTCCCCTTTCGCCCTCTGCTCTAGCCCCGTATATCCTGCCTAGCACAGCCCAGCAGGGCCTGGCCAAGGTGAGCAGTTATGGCCAGGATCTGATGTCAAAGAGCTTAGTAAGGTCCCTGCCTCAGCCCCCAGCCTTTAGAGTGGTCACTGGAGTCAGTGACATGGGTTCACCACTTCCTGTCCATGTATGTGACCCGGAGCAAGTTATTTCATCCCTGTAAGACCAAACATTCTCATCTTTAAAATGGGTAGTGCTCGGGGCGCCTGAGTGGCTCAGTCAGTTAGGCGGCTGCCTTCGGCTCAGGTCGTGATCCCAGGGTCCTGGGATCGAGCCCCGCATCGGGCTCCCCGCTCAGCAGGGAGCCTGCTTCTCCCTCTGCCTGCCACTCTGCCTCTCTGTGCTCTCTGTCTCTCTGTCAAATAAATAAATAAAATCTTAAAAAAATAAAATAAAGTGGGTAGTGCTTCCTTCATAAAGGATTACATATGGCCCCGCATGTAAAGCATTCAGCACGGTGAACACATAGCAAGTACTCAGTAAGTGTTGGCCATTACGATTATTTTCATCATCATTACTGTCGGCCTGACCACCTTACAATCTACTGTTGACACAGGATTTCACTGCCCAAGTTTGCATTTGTGTTTATGATTGTGTTGGCATCAAGCAGTCCTTTTTAATTGCTGCTGGCTAACAAGAAAAGAACAGAGGCGGATTTAATGCGTAAATGATGCGTTGAAGCCAAGTGAAGGCCAAATGATGTAACAGCCCACTGTGTAAACAGAAGTACTGCAGTAATTCAAATAGAGAAAAGTAGTGGGAGCACTGAGTCATTCCCAGCACATGGCAGCATCCGTAGGCATCTCAAACCCAAAAGGAGCGCTGTTCTCATTGGTCAGTCCCACGTCCCCACAAGCGGCGATGATTGGTTTCAGCCAAACAACATCATCCTTCCCTTTAGACAAATGTTCATTTTGAATTGTATTGGGTTTGTAGTTTTGTTTGTATTTGTTATGTGAGTTTCTCCAGAATGTATAGCTAAGTAAAAAACAAATTGTTATATGCTACCTTTTGATAAGAAGGGGGTAGTATAAGAATATACATGGAGAGAAAGATAAATGTGTATGTGTGTGTGTGTGTGTATATATATATATTCTTTCTGGAAGGATAAATCAGATCTAGTAAAAATTGGTGCTCAGGTGTAGCGGGGGGCCGTGTAGAAGGGGCTGAGGTAGGATCGCTTTCTATGTATTTTTCTGTATGGTGTTGACCTTTGAATCATTCTGGATGGATGGCTGCATAAGAAGTGTGACAAGGAATGTACACCTAATAGAACAAAAATAATGTACCTCAATCGGCGTTGGGTAGGCTGCAGGGGTCTCTGTCCCATAAAGGGAATGTACAAGGCTCGGATTAGAAGCACACTGTCGCTGATAAAGAGCCCTATTGCTTCCCAGGAGAACTATCTTCCTAGAATACTCTCTGGAAGTATTCCTTCTGTCTAAACAATGAGAGGGTCAGGAGGACTAGCCCTGGCAGGGCTCTCTGAAGAGTGAGCCCAGAGAGCACGATGCTGTGGCCGGTGCTGGGAGATGGGGTGTAGCCACCTGTCCCCCATGTGGCCAGCCCGCCAGGTGCCCCTTCGAGAGCCCTGCCCTCTAGTGTGCCTGAAATGGCTCCTACAGCCCTGCAAGCAGGCGTCAGGATGTGGGGTGGCTGCTGCCGGCAAGGCCCCGCCAGCCCCAACCAGCCTGGTCCATTTGCCCCAGCGGGCTGCCCCCATATTCTGCGAGTCATGATGTGACCAAGACGGGAAGACTGCCTGCAGGTCTCTGACCTCAGAGAGAAGAGGGCGAAGGAGCAGGAAGCTTGCAGAATGGGTACAAGTCACCTCGCGGGCCACCCAGGGCCCAGGCCACCCCAAAGGCCGCCTCGAGCACAGACAGCAGTGCGAGGAGGCTAGCAACTCTCCTGTCCAGGAAAGAGAAAAAAAGTCTGACAGCCCCAGAGGAGCTGCAGTGAGGGCAGAGATTTCGAGCCCGAGAGCCTGGTTTTAGGCCAGCGTGGAAGCATCAGGAAGCATTCCTGCCTCGGAAGGAAGGAGGGGGCCGTTTAATCAGAGAGGCCATCAATTCCAGCCAGGTGCCGGGCTGAGCACTTTACAGGTATCACCTGATGCTCGGGGTAGATTTTTATCCCATCTTCCAGAGGAGGGAACTGGGGCCCCAGGAGGTGATGTAATTTGCCCAGGGGGCCTTCAGAGCGGGATCTGGACAGACAACCAGCACACCTGGAAGGCCTCCCGCAAGGTGTGTGTGGGGGCAGAGCGGGTCAGCGGCGCAGCAGGACGCACGTTCCAGAAACGGCAACATGGACTTCTGGGAGGATGTGGCCAAGCGGGCCTTGTCCAAAGAAGAGTCAAAGGTGAATCACAGCCGAGCAGCCTGCGCCACGACGCCTGAGGGAACTGGGGCTTGTGATTCAGCCTCTTCTAGAGGCAGAGAGCTGAGTGGTTTAAGTATGTGGGCTTTCCATTACGGGTCCCCAGGTTCATACCGTGGGTCTCCCTCTTCCTAACTGTGACTCCCAGCAAGCCGCCCGGACCTCAGTTTCCGAATCTGTAAAATGGGGCTACTAATGGAGCCTGCCTCAGGGGTGTTCTGAGCCATAAATGAAGCCACCAGCACAAAGCACTTAGCCCCGTCACAGAATCAGCGAACGAGTGCCCTGTGACTTTCAGGCATTCACTCAAAGCAACCCCCTTGCCCAGTCACTTGCTAGGACGCCCACATAGGTGTGGTTTTGGAAGACATCCCTGAGCCCACCCGAGCAGCCCCCGCTGTAGTGGGATGACTGCAGACCTGGCAACCCTGGCCAACTCTTGGCCTGCAGAGGTGCTGGTTTCTCAAGGTGATGAGTGACACCCCATCTTTCCCAGGCTTACTCAGGAGCCCACAAACCCGCTGACCAAGCTATGAAAGTCACTCAGCTTCCCCTAGGCAGACCCCTAGCCCACAGGGAACATGGGAGGGTCGCTAACGGTGCCTCCCGCGCAGGGCTTTTGTGGGGCTTCCCACTCGTACCCCCTGCGTGTCTTCTCCCCACTGTAGTCAGAGAACCTTGCAAAGAGGTAAATTAGTTAACATTTCCCCAAAGCTGTCCAGTGCTCTGGGAATTCAGTTCAACACTCTGACTGGCCTGCCACCGGGCTCCACAACCTGGCCTTGACCTACCCTCCCATTTCATCTCTTCCGCTCTGGCTGCTCCCACCGCACCAAGAAGTGTCTGCTTCCCAAGCACACGAGCTCACGCCCAGGCCTGTGACCTCCCAGTTTCCTTGGCCTGGGACGCCCTCTCTCCAGATCTCCACATCACTGCCTCCTTCTTGAGCCTCGGCTCCAGGATCACCTCCTCCAAGAAGCCTTCCCTGATCACCCTAGGGACAGCGGCCGTCGCCCCACAGCGGCCGTTGCCACCCCGCCCTCCCCGCCCCTCCGCATGACCGTCTTTATGATTTGTGTTTCAGAGAACTTACAGTGATCTGGACTCCTCTTGGAACCTGGCTTACCTACCCGCTGTCTGCCTCCCTTACCACAACTGGAGCCCTGGAGGAGGTCCTGCACCCAGCAGGTGCTCAGTCAATGTCTAAGGAACGAACGTATGAAACGCCTGGTGCACAATCAACCCTCCACAAACAGGGTCTCACGGTCCCAATACCTTAGCCTCACCCGAGTCCTCCCCTCGCTCCCCGGCCGCACTCACAGGTTCTTGAGAACCTTGGTTGGGTGTCTCCATCAGCTAAAAAGCTCTCGAAGCCCCTCATTGTTTGCAATGACTCTCCCTCCTGGGCATCTCCAGCACCCCGCCCTGCCAAGTGCACCCCCTCGGGCACTAGCGCTGGTGCCTTTAATGGGCAGGTGGCCCCCGTAAGGGCTCTCTGCTCCGCGGGTGTACCGTGCCCCACTGAGCGGTAGCGCCCACCCTCCTCCAGTATTAATTGACTTTCTCCCCAGCAATGTTTGTTTTAGGGATTAAAGTTAGTGGAGGAGCCTGTAAGGTCCAGAATCATCTGTTCCCTTCCTGGCAGCCAGCACCACATTTGTCATTTCATTTCCCCAAGCCCCTGATAATACAGTTCCAGACACGTTCGTTTGATAGCATGCTCCAAGGGCAGATCTCCTGCGCTTCCCCTGAGCGGCGGGGAGGGGGGAACCCGGCTCTCACCGGCTTCACGCTGGCTTTCCCTCCTTTCTTAGGCCAGCCTTGAGGCCCGTGATCGTCTTCTTCTTTTTTTTTTTTTTCTGTTTTCTTCTTGAGTACCACGTTGATCTTAAGGACCCCCAATTTATCCGTCATGGTCAAGAAGCGGGCTAGTGCAGGGCGCCTGGGTGGCTCAGTTGGTTAAGCGACCGCCTTCGGCTCAGGTCATGATCCTGGAGTGCCGGGATCGAGTCCTGCATCGGGCTCCCTGCTCAGCGGGGAGTCTGCTTCTCCCTCTGACCCTCTTCCCTCTCGTGCTCTCTCTCTTTCATTCTCTCTCTCTCAAATAAATACAATCTTTAAAAAAAAAAAAAGAAGCAGGCTAGTGCATGTTAGTCAATTTTCCAAAATAATGCCTTTCAAGCACTAAAACTTGAGACAAATACATTTTAAAAACAGATGAGTCGAGATGATCGACACACTGTAAACTGCACGTGTTTAAAGGGTACAGCTTGACCCATTTTGATGTCTGTACACACCCATGAAACCCTCCACACAATCAAGCTAATGAAGTCTGTTCCGTCACTCCTGAAAGTTTCCTCCGGCCTCTCCTGGCCCCTCCTCCCCAAGCAGCTACCAATCTGCTTTCTAAATACATATTTACGGCAAAGCTGTCTCCCCAACCTTAGGAAACAGTGTGATCACCATGGTTGTTCTTACCCTGGATTTGGCTTTATCACGAATGTTACCGAAGAGATGCTGTAGAGACACCCAGGACTGTTTGCCCTGGACACTAAATGGCCCCATTGTTGTGCTGCTATGACAGGCGGTTTGAGGCCTGGCAGTTTTCTCCCTTGTTGCCAACTGTCTCGGCACATAGACAACTCCTGCTGTCTCGCACCCGGGCTCACCAGCCGCCTCCGGCACCATTCCCCTTCCTCGCTCTGGACCAGTGGCTCTCTGCTGGGGGCGACTCTGCCCCCCCCAACCCCGGGGGACATTAGGCAATGTCTGGGGGGTGTTTTTTTGGTTGTCACGATGGGGCGGTGGTGCTCCTGGCACCTAGTGTTTAGAGACCAGGGATAGTGCTAAACATCCTACGATACACAGGACAGTCCCCACAAAAAAAGAATGATCAGGTGGCCCAAGTGGTCAATAGTGCTGACGTTGAGAAACCCCATTCTGGATGATGACAAACTGATTGGAAAACTCAACAAGAAGTCATGAAAATGAACTGTTTTACTTTTCTGGATCAAGAGGGAGAAGGAAGGGCACGGGAGGGTGCAGATTTTCGGGGACACTGGTGTCCTCACAGGCACCTCCTTCCAACCCTGGCAGAGGTGGTCACTGGCTTCCTGAGGACAAGCTCTAAGGGACTCAGCACTGAGGCACCAGGACCCCGCATGCAGCAGGTGCTCAATGAATGTCAGCCAGGCTAGACTGCACCCGATGCACCTGTCAGGTGCCCAACTGTGGGTAACACTGGCTGGGGCACTGAGGGCGAGGAAGAAGACACAAAGTGGGCAGAAAGAAGCCATTAAGCCGGTAAATGACTTGGGGATGTGGCAGAGCCACAAGGCAAAGGTAAGCGCAGACCCACCCCAATAACTAGGAAAATGAGGAGGGCTGGCCGTGCTGGGTTCAGATGTCAGCTCCCAATCACTTCTGGCTCCTCCCCCCACCCACAGACACCCTGTTTGCCTGTCATATAAAGGAGGTTTTCCCAAAGTGGTTTAGCCAGAACTGAAGAGGCCCTGCCCTGTGACCAGACAGAAGGAGCCTGGCTGTCGCCCCCGGCAGGTGGCGGAGGTGCTCAGGATGGACCCCAGGTGTTCAGGCGCTAGCTGGTGAAGTATGGGCATGCTTTACTCAATTTTGCATGACTTCAAGGTTTAATTATTTTATTAGAAAAGTTACTGTAGACATTCCTGAAAATGCAGGTAAGCAAAAAGGAAGAAAACAAAAAAAGCTCTCAAAATACCACCCTTTCAGAAAAAGTACCAGTTATTTTGTCAGGGGCCCTAACATGCACGCACGAATGGGTCTGATTAAAGCCAGGTGTGGGTGCTGCTGTGGAGGGCTCTGAGGTGCCGGAGAGCGGGGAAGAGATTTGGGGAGAAGAGGACCCCCCCCGGGAGCACTCAGGGACATGCGAGTGTCTGGGTGAACGTAGCCACAGGATGGTGGTTGCCATCAGGAGCCTTGCAGATTCGCCCCACTTCGAAGATAGAGGCCTGGCTGGCTGGATCCTTCCTCCCAGAGCCTTGCTAGGAAGGTGGGAACCCCCTTCGCAGCCCCTTTGTCCCTCGGGCCTTACCCGGCAGGCCCTGCTTCCCCCCACCCCCACCCCACCCCCAGGCTTTCCTGCTCCAGGCTTCTGTCATGTGGTGCCACCATCTTATCAACTGCTGTGTAAAACTGGTAAACGGATCCAGAGACCCCTGGGTTCTTAAGGCCCTAAGTCGGGGGGGGGGGGCGGGGGGGGGTGGTGGACCTGGGCTTCAGGGGCAGCTTAGCTCCTTCAGGTGTTAAGGCCTCAGGGAAAATGTTTGGGCGTGATCCAAAGAACAATACATACCCCCAGGACTTGTTTCGGGGGAGATAAAGGAAGAAGTTGGCTAACGGTCACCAGCTGTGGCAAGGTGGGATTCTCTCCAGAAGGGCCTCGTCTCATGGAGAGTGGCTTCCAAATCCGTTTTAGCAAAGAGGACTGTTGTAAAATACAATTGTGTGTGAAACTCCCAAATTGGAGACGGACGAAGGTAAAGATGCTCTGGGCGAAGTAAGGACAGGTGCTCACTCGCTCAGGCCTCTCTCCCTCCTCCCCTCAAGGGATGCACCTCTGAGCAACACAGCTGAAAGAATTCCACCTCCTGCCCAAGGCGGGATTGGAGAGTCAGGCCCTGCCGGGGTGGCGGCCCTCTGAGACAGGGCCGGCCCCTCCCCGTCCTGAGACCCGCTGCAGCGCCCCTGGGGCCAGCCTCGGGGATGGGTGCGGCACCTCGAGGCGGCCAGGATTGCTCCCTTTCTGCGGTGACCTTTCTTCCAAGGCCAGAGGACAAGTGGGAAGGGCACTAGGGAACTCCGAGCCTAGGTGGGGCTAGCCCAGTCCAAATTTCCTCTCAATGGGGTTCTCTAGCTCATAGACTAGGGAAGAATCATGACTCACTTCCTGCCTCAGTCTGACTGCACAAGCATTGTTTTCCCAAACGCTGCTCCGCAGCTGGTGGGGCTACCCCAGGGTGGCCCCAGGAGCCTAAGCTCCTTGGGAGGGAAGTTCCCACCCTGAGTGGGAGCCAACCAGACTTAGCCCCAGCCCGACTTTCGGAACCCCACATTGCAACCTGAGTTTCCAATTTCCGCGGCATCTGAAAGGGTGTCCCAGTGGTACCTCATCGATTCGTTGAGGATCATCTCTGCTCTACTGAGGAGTAAATGGAGGCTCTCAGAAGGAAGTAACTTGTCCAAGGGGGCGGGGTATGCAACAGTGCCCCCGGGGATCTGGACCCCGGCTTGCCAGTTGACTTGCCACCCAGTGACCTTAGGGATACTACTTGACCTCTCTGGGCCTCGGTTTCCTCTTCTGTAAAATGTAGACATAAATGCTACATAAAAGGTGCCAAAGGAAAATGTATTGTACCCACCTGGTGGGGTTTGTGGGGAGAAAGAAATAAGTTAACACATGGAGAAGAGCCAAGAACAGCACCTGGCCCATAGGGAGCACTGGGCGGTGTTGGGTTTTGTCATTACCCCCTGTGTTGAGGACACCAGAGGATAATACTGTCCTGCCAGGTAACCTCACAGGGAGCAGGAAGGGATGGGCAGAGACTGCTCCACGACCTTGGAATAACCCAGCCCGGGGAGCCCTTGGCCACATTTCCCCTCTTTTCTTTCTCAGCTCAAGCAGTGGCCGCCTCAGCCAAGTAGCACAGACGTTTTCTAGGGCAGGGACCCAGGGAGGGAGAGGAGCCCGTTGGTATATTGCAAGTGGCTTGGATTCAGGCTCTGCCAAAGCCCCAGATCTCGCCCAGGCTCTGAGGCCTGCTAGTTGGGGGACCTTGGGCAAATTATTTAACTTTGTGCTCCTCGGTTTCCTTATCTGTAAGATGGGATTAATAATGTCGGCCGGAGGGATTATGTGGATTAAATAATGTACTTAAGAAGGAGGTAATGTAAAGTGACTGTCCCAGTGCCTGGCCCGCGGTTGGTGTTTTAAAAAAAAAAAAAAAAAGTAAAAGGCGTGGGCTGCTGGTTCAGCTTATCCACCTGTCTATATAGACGCACACAGTCGTGACTCCCCTAACAGTAGGCCTGGGAAGGGGTGCCTCGCCTCGCTCTCAGGGGGAGCTACCCCAGGTCGGTCCCCCGGGACACTTAACTGGGTCATGCCCAAATTCCTGGCTCAGGAATGGGGCAGTCGTGGGGGGTTGGGGACGAGAGGGCCGGTTCCCCCACAATCCAGCCGACACCGAGCTCGGAGTGCCTCCTCAAGCCCTTGGCAGCCCGAGCCGAGGGTTCCGAGTTCGGGTCTCCACCGCCGCCTGCCCCGGGAGCTTGGGGCGCGCAGAGCCGGGCGCGGGGGCGCGGGCAGCGGGGCCGGGGGGTAGGGGGTGTGGGGACGCGCCGGGCGGCCGCCCGGGCTTCGGGATCTCCGGCCCCACTTTCTACCTGCCCCTACCGGGCGCCGGAGGCAGCGGGCGCCCCAGAAGGCCGCAGGGCCTGGGCTCGGGGCCCGGCGTTCTGGGTGCGCGCGGCTCTGGCGCCCAACGCCGGCCGGGACGCAGGCGGCATGGGCGGCGGGCCGGCGGCGGCGGCGGCGGCGGCGGCGGCGGGCCGGGAGCGCGGAGGTGGCGCCGCGAGGGGGAGGGGCGCGGCGGCGGAGGAGGAGGAGCCCGGGCCGCCGCAGCCGCTGACAGCGACGGGAGTAAACAAGCAGCGTCGCCGGGCCCCGGCCGCTGCCCCCGCCCGCGCTGGAGCCCGAGCCCAGGCCGAGCCCTGCCCCTGGTCGCGGGCCGCGCCGAGGACCGCCCGCCGCGCCTCCCCGCCTCCGCGCGGTGACGCTGCTGCTGGGCGCGGGGACGGCGCCGAGCCCAGGCCCCCGCCGCCGGGCTCTCCGCTCGGCCGAGGGGCGCCCGAGCCGCCGCGGCGCTCGCCTGGAAAAGTTACCCGCCCGGGCTCCCTCGGGTAAGCAGGAGGGCGCGGGGCCCGGGGAGGCAGCGCGCCGGGGCGCGGGGGCGCCGGGCCCGGAGAGAGCCGGCCGGACTGGGCCGCTGTGCCCCGGGAGCGGGCTCCGCGGCCCCGGCGCCCCGGCGGGGGAGGGTCGGGGCCGTCCTGACCCGGGCCCCCCCCCCCGCCCCAGGCCCCGGCTGCTCCGCCCGGCCTTCGGAACTGGCTCGGGGGCCGGCCGGAGGGTGGAGCCGCGGGGAGCAGGAAGGGCGCCCTGCAGCCCACCTGAGCGCGCCGGGCCCGGCCCCCGGCCCCCGGCCCCCGACCCCCTGCCCGTGCCGGTACTTTTCCGCTTGGGGCCGGGGCGAGCCCTCTGACCTCAGGAAGCGTCTGCGGGGGCCCCCGTTGGGGGCGGGATGGGGAGAGAATTCCAGAGGCGCCGGGTGCTCCCGCCTCCCCGCCGGCCGCCGGGGGCCGCCGCCGCCGGCTCGCCCACTCCGCCGCCGGGGAGGGGAGGAACGGCCGGTCGCCGGGCGGAGGGGATTATTCCCCGGCCCGGCCTCGCCCCCGCCCGCACACCTGGGCGACGGAGACGCAGGTGCGGGTTCTGCGGGCTCGGGGAGGCTGGCTCAGGTAGGTGCTGGGGCTGCCTCCCGCCGAGGCCTGGCGCAGGCCCCTGCTGCCCCCGTGGGGTGGCTGGGCTGCGGGGCTGTCTGCTTGCCAGACAGGTCTGACAGCAGTCACTTGTCTGGTCTGTACCTGCTCTCCGCGTGCCCCGGGGAGGGGGGTGCAGACCCTCTGCCGGGAGAGGGTGTTGGAATTCTATTTTTGACTCGGGAAGCGTGAGGGGAACCCGGGTGATGTGGCCTAGTGAGGGCTGGGCAGCTGCTGGCCAGGTGGGGACGGAGCACAGACTAGCGAAGCTTGACGCCTCTCAACGAGAGCAGCCCAAATTTTACTGTTTCCTCTATGGGGCTTTCACATAAGATTTGATTAAAAAAAAAAAAAAAAGGATTATGTGGCTTTAAAAAAAAGTTTGAAAATCTCATATCTAGCAGTTTTTACCACCAAGGAAACTGAGGCCCAGAGAGAGGAAGTAACTTGTTCGAGGTCGCACAGCAAATGAATAGTTGAGCGGAGACTGGAAATCAGAATTTCAGGGGAGCCTCTCAGTGCCTGTAACAGGACCTGGCTTGGTGTCTCTGCTAGAGAGACTGGATCCTGTACACACCAGACCCTCCGGACCTGGGGGTAGGTTCAGTTTGATGCCTCAGAGCGGTGTCGGAGGTTCCTGGGACCTCTGGAGAAAGGGCTTTGCCTAAGAATACAGCGAGGAAGGGCACTCCCAGCTCTCTCTGGGGCCACAGCCCAGAGCTCAGTCCCATGTGAAGGGGCATCGCAGGAGGCTAGAAATACAGCCAGCCTGGTGGCCGGGGGGGGGGGGGGGGGGGGGTGTTTAAGCTGAACTGGGACTCAGAGGGTGAGTCAGAGTCTGGGATGGGGGTGGGGAGAAGCCCATTCATTCATTGTTCTCAGAGCCTGCTCTTTTGGGAGGGAGGGAGGTGGGAAATCTTCCTTCCCTCCAGGATGCTGAGGTAGGGCTGGGGGTGGGGGGGCGCTTCGGGGCTCTGTGGAAGCCATATCCACAGCTCACCATGGCTAGGGATGCTGGGCAGAGGGAGGCAAGCCCTTTCTTGGGGGATAGTTGGGTCGTGCCTGAAGCCTGTTTTCTTTTTGGGTGCTGCAGGGTAATTAAATAGTTGGTTAATCACCTTTAAGACCAAGCAGCTGCAGTTCCATTCACAATGTGCTGGAACCCAGGCTAGACCCAGATGAGCCCGTCTTGATTTGGGGGCTTTGGCAGGGCTCACGGCACTGTGGTCCGGGGCAGCTTTACTTGCCATCTGGACCCAAGAGGGGGCTATTGCAGTGGGCAGAGGAGCAGAAGCGGCCTTGTTCCTACGTGGCTCTGCCCTCAGGGCCCCACATCCTCTGTTAAATGAGGGGCTTGGCATCTCTTCACACCCTAGGGCCTATGTTTGGCCACCCAGCCTTTGCTAAGACTGGCTTTCTGGAACTTGGATGCCCAAGGCATCATGGGCCTGTCCTGGAGCCCCGTGGACTCTGCCCCATCCAGGGTGAGGAGGAGCCGTATTGTGGATGCCTCCTGCCATCAGCTGTCAGGTTATTTTGGTGTAAACTGAAAATACCCTGGGAATTGTGTGTTGAGTCCCTCCCAGGCTGCAGGGTGGGACTGCAGTAGGAGCGGCCGGCAAGGCTGGTTGTGGCTGAGGGTAGCCCCTGGAGGGGCAAGGTTTCCCAGTGGTGAACCCGCCTGCCCAGCTCCCCACGGCCTGGGTGAGCTGGGGAGCTTCATTTCAGCCGTCTGGCAGAGTGGCCTCCTTTGGGGCTGGGAGTGGTGGGGGCATCTGGGGCCCTGTGGGCAGGCCCTCTGCTCAGTGAGCTTGGCACTGAGGCAGGATACCTCCAACAGCCCCCCTGGGGCCTCCCCCAGCTTCTCCCCACCCCAGGGGCTTGGCTTCTGGCTAGTCAGGGGCCCTCTGTGGGGACAGTTATGTGGCCCCGAGCAGAGAGGTCCCGCTGTCTGTTTGCTGAAGGAGGAAAAACAACACGCAGACTATTGATTCAGCCTCACCTTGGTGCTCCTGGCGCAGCAGCCAGTGTTTGCCCTGGCTGCCTGGGCTCGGATTACGCAAGGCCGGTGGGCGTGGAGTGCAAGGGGGCTGCCGGAGGCCTTTGCGCCCAGGACCTGCGCAGCGCAGGGCTGGGTGGCTCCAGTGTTCCCCAGGAAACAGCCTCAGAAGAGTCTGGGCCCCTGACTTTGCTGACGGACACTGGTCTGGGGTCTGCCCATGGAGGGAGGTGAAGCCACTGGGATCCCCTGTGCTCAGCCCCAAAGCCCCATCCCTCCTAGGGTCACCCGCTGTTTCTTCCCAGAGGGCTGTGGGTCTTCATGCAGGTAACTCCCTGTGGCTGGGTCTGCTTTGCTGAACCAGGAACCCCTGGTGAGCTGGGTAGACACCACCCATTAAAAAACTTTGAAAAGCCAACATTTTATGAAGTATACCTAGGTAATTTGGAAAATATACAGTGGCACAAAGAAGAAAATAATATTCATAATCGTCACCATCTTGAGAGAATCGTTGGTTAACGTTTTAGCATGTGTCCTTCCAGATTTTGTTTTGTGGTTATATATAAATACACACGTATAAATAGTTCTTTAAAAACAAAATGGGGTCATGTATACATACTGCTTTATAACCCATCTCTTTTTCACTTTGATTGCGGTGAACATTTATTCTGTTGTTGTTTCTGATTTTGGATGACTCAAGCCTGATACTCTTCATCCCACTTCCGTATTCTTGTGTGGAGAGAGGCTTAGGAGCCGTGTGTGTGTGTGTGTGTGTGTGTGTGTGTGTGTGTGTGTGTGTGTGTGTGTGTGTGTGTGTGTGTGTGTAGGGGGGGGTCCATCTGGCTGGCTGGCTGACCTTGGGGGGCTGGATTCTCACCCGTCTCCCCCGGGGGCCCTTTTCGGGCCTAGATTGAGCCACGGGGGTGGGAAGGCAGCTTTTGCACATGGTGGGGGGGGGACTGACTGTCTACCCTTCTTCCTCCCTTGTTCCCCTCAGAGCCGGCGGCCCTCCTCCCCTCACAGCCCTGCCCTGCTCGGCCCCATGCCCCCGCCAGTCAGCCCCGGGCCACAGGCAGTGAGCAGGCACGTGGGAACCGAGGCCCTGTGACCAGGCCAAGGAGACGGGGGCTCCGGGGTCCCGGCCACCGGCCCCCCCATGGAGCTGAGGCCCTGGTTGCTATGGGTGGTAGCGGCAGGAGCCTTGGTCCTGCTGGTAGCCGATGCCCGTGCCCAGAAGGTCTACACCAACACGTGGGCCGTGCACGTTCCCGGAGGCCCGGCCGTGGCTGACAGCCTGGCGCGCAAGCACGGCTTCCTCAACTTGGGCCAGGTAGGTGCGCCGACTGCCAGCTGGCCTAGGCGCAGGGTCATTGCCAGGGGTGGGGTCAGCGAGGGCAGGGGTTTGGGCACTGGGACCGGGACTGTGGGCTTATCTTCTCAGGGCCATCTGGGTAGGAAGCATGTTCTGGGTGGCCGTAGGGGGATGGGAGCCGTGGCTGGTACCGCCCTTGGGCTTCCAACAGAGGTTGTTCAGGGGACCAGACTCTGCCCGGGAGGGTGAGTCCCTCTCCGTCCCCTGCACCCCCTGGCCGGGGCCTGGGCAGAGAGCAGATGCCCCACCACCCCCTGGCGTCGTGAGCCTCCCCTTGCAGTCGGTTGTCCACCCCCGTCCGCTGCCTCCCCGGGGACTGCCAGATGGAAAGCCCAGCCCAGTCTCCCTGCTCTGTTGCAGATCTTCGGCGACTATTACCACTTCTGGCATCGAGCGGTGACAAAGCGGTCCCTGTCGCCTCACCGCCCGCGGCACAGCCGGCTGCAGAGGGAGCCTCAAGTGAGTGTGGCCCCAGCCCCTCTGGCTGCCACCCTTCCCTTGCCGCTCTCTGGAGCCGCTTGAGCCCCCCTCCTCCGCCCACGCCGGCTCCCCCTCACTCCCTGCAGGTGCAGTGGCTGGAGCAGCAGGTGGCAAAGCGAAGGACCAAACGAGATGTGTACCAGGAGCCCACAGACCCCAAATTTCCCCAGCAGTGGTACCTGGTACGTTGCCTCCTCGGGTCGTGGGTACTCCTCCCCGGCGGCACCCATCTGGCCACTGAGGGCTCCCGCGGGAGGCTGAGGCTGAGGCTGATGTGGAGGCCTCCCCTCCTCCTCCTCCTTTCTCTCTGCCCAGCACTCCCTCCCTGCCCCTTCCTGCTGAGCCTGGGGGCTGCCCTTCCAGAGTTCTGGACACTCCCATGGAGCCCAGGCGGCCAGGGATGGCATTGCGGGCACAGGGGCAGGCGGGGAAAGAGGTTTCGGGGTGGTGAGGGGATTCTTCACGGTACCCCGACCGCACACAGCCAGCCACATCTTGTAAGTGCTGGGGTGATGGGGCGGGTGTCTCTGCAGTCCGGCGTCACCCAGCGGGACCTGAACGTGAAGGAGGCCTGGGCTCAGGGCTACACGGGGCATGGCATTGTGGTCTCCATTCTGGACGATGGCATCGAGAAGAACCACCCAGACTTGGCAGGCAATTATGTGAGGAGGTGGGGGAGGGAGGCAGCCATCCCCGGTGAAGGGTGTCTCAGGGCGGTCCTGTTCTGCCAGTGTGGTCAGACTGTTCCTGACGATGGCCATGTCCTCTGCAGGATCCCGGGGCCAGCTTCGACGTCAACGACCAGGACCCTGACCCCCAGCCGCGGTACACACAGATGAATGACAACAGGTAAGCAACGGCGGGTCCCCAGCCCCTGCCTGCCTTCTCCTCCCTTCCACTGAGGAAGCACGGTCGAGCCCGGACTAAGACCCACTCCCCCAGTAGGCTGACGTTTCTGTGGTCTTGCTGCAGTTCCGGTCAGAGCAGGGGTGGCCACAGAGCGGAGAGCGTCGGAGGGGACAGGGGCCGTGGCTGGAGGGGTGTGCTGGCCCGTCTTGTCCCTCAGGCCGCACCCGCCACGCTCTGTCCGCCGCTAATGCTGTGCTCTTGGCCCCGGCAGGCATGGCACACGGTGTGCGGGTGAGGTGGCCGCAGTGGCTAACAACGGTGTCTGTGGTGTAGGCGTGGCCTACAACGCCCGCATCGGAGGTGGGTGTGGGCCTTGGCCACCCTGTCCATGGGGAGGGCCCTGCGGGTGGGATTTTCTCCCATCCGGCCAGCGCCTGTCACTTTCCCACTGTGGATCCATGGATCCATTTGGCCACGTGGCTGTTCCTTAGAGGCTTCGCGACAGCTCAGAACCGAGTCCCCTGCGCTGCGGGGCAGGGCAGGGCTTCTTAGCAGGAGCCTCCCTGAATCCCCACCACCCCCACCGAGTCCTTACAGGGCAGGCCTTGATCGCCACACCCCCTAGGGAACCCAGAGGCTCCTTCTAAGCCAAGCTGTGTGGTTGAGGGCAGGGTGTGTTCTCTTTTTCCCTTCGGGCTCTTGGCCTGGCGAGGCAGATAGGCCCGGGGGGCTAGGGGCTCAAGGCTTCCCAGCACCGGCCTCTGCCTTCCCCCGCACATCCTCTGGGTGCAGGGCTGGGTGTGCTTTGGGGGTGCCCCTGGCGGCTAGACCCACGCAGCATCCCTCTCCTCACCCCCCTCCGTGGCCAGGGGTGCGCATGCTGGACGGCGAGGTGACAGACGCGGTGGAGGCTCGCTCACTGGGCCTGAACCCCAACCACATCCACATCTACAGTGCTAGCTGGGGCCCTGAGGATGACGGCAAGACCGTGGATGGACCTGCCCGCCTCGCCGAGGAGGCCTTCTTCCGGGGGGTTAGCCAGGTGCGGTGCGGGTCCCTGTGCAGCCCCTTGGGCCAGGCCGGGTGCTGTCTGCTCCCTAGTTTTTTTCCCCATGTTTTTCTGTTCCTGTTCATTTATTCTTGTGTTATACCTTAGTTTATACAAGGCTTATTTATTAAAATGCTAATGGACCAGACAGATAGCAAAAGAGAAAAATAGGTGGAAATCACCTGTCGTTCCCGCCCCTGCAGTCACCGGTCTGGGCATTTCAGTAGCAGCCCGGGTCTGTTGTTCAGCACAAACAGACAGACTTGCACAAGTGCCCGGCCCAGCGGGGGTCTCACGGGGTGCGGAGCAGGGTGGTGTGTGCGGACGAGGGGCCCTGTCCCCCGGCGGCACCCTCCCGCCAGGCCTCCCGCAGGCCCCATCTGTGAGTGACCCTGGCGCGCTCTGTCCGCAGGGCCGCGGCGGGCTGGGCTCCATCTTCGTGTGGGCCTCGGGGAACGGGGGCCGGGAGCACGACAGCTGCAACTGTGACGGCTACACCAACAGCATCTACACGCTGTCCATCAGCAGCGCCACGCAGCTCGGCAACGTACCCTGGTACAGTGAGGCCTGCTCGTCCACGCTAGCCACCACCTACAGCAGCGGCAACCAGAACGAGAAGCAGATCGTGAGTCCCGCCTGGGGGGGAGGGGCGGGAGGTGGGGCTGCCTGCTGGCTCTGCTCAGGGCCCCCCCTCCCAGACCACATGTGGCTGGGGGAATCGGTGGCCCAGTCATCGTGGGACGGGAGCTGGGAATGGGGCCATGGGGCTGTGCGAAGCCCCTGAGAAGTGTAGACTCTCTGAAGATGGGCACGGCTCTGAATGGCCTCCAGCCTGGAGCTCAGCACCTCGTGCCTTGGGAAACTGAGGCCCCGGGAGGGCCAGGCATTGGCCTCTTCACAGCTAGTGAGCGAGGCAGCAGCTGGGCCTGAGGTGTCCTGGCCCCGGCTCCCCTGCCATCCGTTGGTGCTCTGGGCCTGTGGGCAGGGGGCGGGCAGGTGGCCCCTCTAGTCCCTCCACCCATCACGGGCCCAACACACCGCTCTCCCGGCAGGTGACCACGGACTTGCGGCAGAAGTGCACCGAGTCTCACACGGGCACCTCGGCCTCGGCCCCCTTGGCAGCTGGCATCATCGCTCTCACCCTGGAAGCCAAGTAAGCAACCTCGCCCCCACCAGTGCCTCCTGCAGGGCAGCCCTTGGCCGGAGCCCCGGGCCTCACCCTCCCCCCTTTGCAGTAAGAACCTCACCTGGCGGGACATGCAGCACCTGGTGGTACAGACCTCAAAGCCCGCCCACCTCAATGCTAACGATTGGGC
This sequence comes from Eumetopias jubatus, assembly GCF_037043125.1. Classification (NCBI taxonomy): domain Eukaryota; kingdom Metazoa; phylum Chordata; class Mammalia; order Carnivora; family Otariidae; genus Eumetopias; species Eumetopias jubatus. Next base: position 122,688,822 of record NW_028274813.1, read on the forward strand.
CACCAACGGTGTGGGCCGGAAAGGTGAGGACAGGGGCTCCCCCAGTGCACGGGCTGGGGGAGGGTAGGGGGGCCCTCTGCCTCCCAGATGACCCAGCCTTCCCTGCCCCTGCAGTGAGCCATTCATACGGCTACGGGCTGTTGGACGCGGGTGCTATGGTGACCCTGGCCCAGAACTGGACGATGGTGCCCCCCCAGCGGAAATGCATCATCGACATCCTCACTGAACCCAAGTGAGGCCTGGCTCGCAGCTGGTGCCGGGGTGGGGGAGGGGAAGGGGGGGTGTCGGGGTGTGTGTGTGTGTGTGAGGCCCCGCCCTCCAGGCCAGGCCGGCAGACGGTCCCTGCTGTCTGCACAGGGACATCGGGAAGCGGCTGGAGGTTCGGAAGACGGTGACCGCCTGCCTGGGGGAGCCCAGCCACATCACACGGCTAGAGCACGCGCAGGCCCGCCTCACCCTGTCCTACAATCGCCGTGGCGACCTGGCCATCCACCTGGTCAGCCCCATGGGCACCCGCTCCACCTTGCTGGCCGCCAGGTGCCTGCCCTCTCCCCTGCCCAGCCTGTTCCGTCCCTCACACTCGCACACGTTCACCCTCCTGGACTTGTCACAGACTCTTGGTGGCCACCACGGTCTTCTCAGTGCGGGTGCTGTTGGCACTTTAGGAGGGATGCTTTTGTCCTAAGGGACTGTCCCCCATCGAAGGAGTTCCTGGCTTCTACTCATTACATGCCAGTAGCGTGCCTTCCCGTGTGTAGCAAGCACCCTGCACGTTTCCAGAATCTTGTGGTGGAGGACATCTGGCCTACTGGGAAACAACAGCTACAGGCATTTCCAGCCCAGTGGGGTTGGCGCTGCACTGGGGGAGGGTGTGTGGTCCACGTGTTGTGGCCTTGGTGTCCCCTGGCTGGGGTCTCCCAGAGGCCTCCAACAGCCATGGGCACCCTTCTCCCCCAGGCCACACGACTACTCCGCAGATGGGTTTAATGACTGGGCCTTCATGACAACCCATTCCTGGGATGAGGACCCCTCTGGCGAGTGGGTCCTGGAGATTGAAAACACCAGCGAAGCCAACAACTATGGTACTGGGGTTGTTTGAGGACTGAGGGGGAACAAAGATGGGAGCCGGCAGGCCCTGGGATTCCAGGAGCGGTGCCAGTGCTCCCTAACTCTTGCCTCCTCCCCCACCCTGGAATAGGGACACTGACCAAGTTCACCCTCGTGCTGTATGGCACGGCCCCCGAGGGGTCGCACCCGCCTCCCGAGAGCAGCGGCTGCAAGACCCTCACGACCAGCCAGGCCTGTGTGGGTCAGTAGTGGTTGCTCCTGGGGCTTGGGGGGGGGGGGGGCGGTGGGCACAGAGGGGACCTGTCCTGAAGCCCAGGGCTAGGAGGAAAGCGGGTTTGAAGAGACCTCGGGATGCCACAGGTCGGGGGCTGGAGGCTGCTTGGGGCCGCCATGCCTGCTGAGCTGACGCGCACCTTCTCCCCCTTGCCGGCAGTCTGTGAGGAAGGCTTCTCCCTGCTCCAGAAGAGCTGTGTCCAGCACTGCCCGCCAGGCTTCACCCCCCAAGTCCTCGATACTCACTACAGCACGGAGAATGACGTGGAGATCATCCGGGCCAGCGTCTGCGCCCCCTGCCACAGCTCGTGCGCCACCTGCCAGGGGCTGGCCCCCACAGACTGCCTCAGCTGCCCCAGCCACGCTTCCCTGGACCCTGTGGAGCAGACGTGCTCCCGGCAGAGCCAGAGCAGCCGCGAGTCGCCCCAGCAGCGGCCGCCGCCGCCGCCCGCCGAGGTGGAGACGGAGCCCCGGCCGCGGGCAGGGCTGCCGCCCTCACACCTGCCCGAAGTGGTGGCCGGCCTCAGCTGCGCCTTCATCGTGCTGGTCTTCGTCACTGTCTTCCTGGTCCTGCAGCTGCGCTCCGGCTTCAGCTTCCGGGGGGTGAAGGTGTACACCATGGACCGTGGCCTCATCTCCTACAAGGGGCTGCCCCCCGAAGCCTGGCAGGAAGAGTGCCCATCTGACTCAGAAGAAGACGAGGGCCGGGGCGAGAGGACCGCCTTTATCAAAGACCAGAGCGCCCTTTGACGAGCGCCTACTGCCTGCCCCTTCAAGCCCATCCCCTCCTTGGGCACTTTTTAATTCACCAAAGTATTTTTTTATCTTGGGACTGGGTTTGGACCCCACCTGGGAGGCAAGAGGGGCAGAGACTGCTTCCCACCCTACCTTCGGGCCACCTGGCTGCCTGAGGTGGGGCCCCAGGACCAGCTGGGGAGCCGGGGAGGGCCTCACCCCCACCTCCAGCACCCCTTCCATGTGGAGAAAGGAGTGGAACCTTTAGGGCAGCTTTCCAAGGTCCAGGCCCCAGCCGGGGTTCTCTGCGGAGTGAAGAGGGTCAGCCCTTCTCTTTGGGGATTCCTGACCTGGGCTGCAGCTCTCTCCCTTCCCTGTTCCCTCTAAAGCAATAACGGTCCCCATCCAGGCAGCAGGGAGGCTGGCCTAGGGGGTATTTGAAGGAGGAGGCCACCTCTCCAAGGGCTTTTGTGTCCCCGACCCTGTCCCCCACGTTGGTGAGCCTCTTGAGGAAGTGGCGATCAAAGGAAGGGACCAAGGCAAGGCAGGTGCTTTAGGGTGTGCACGTGAGTGCACGCGCGTGTGTCCCCCCTTGCCCACCTCCACCACAGCTGGCTGCCCGCCGAGCCCCGTGCTGGTGTCCTGACCACCCTACCTTTTCGGGCCCCCTCCCCTCCTGCCAGGGCCCAAGTCCCTGTTTTCTGAGCCCGGGGCTGCCTGGGCTGTTGGCACTCACAGTCCTGGAGCCCCTGGGTGGGTGGTGGGGAGGGACGGTGGCCCAGCCGGCCTCTCCCGCCTCCCACCCGATGCTGCTTTCCCCTGTGGGGATCTCAGGGGCTGTTTGAGGATATATTTTCACTTTGTGATTATTTCACTTTAGATGCTGATTTTGGGTTTTTTTTTTTTTTTTTGTATTTGTAATGGGGGTAGCAGCTGGACCACCCACCTTCCCACACCCACTGTCCACTCTGCTGTTCCCCCAGCTACGCTGGCCCTGAGGTGTGGGGGGCTGCAGCATGTTGCTGAGGAGTGAGGAGGAGCTGAGCCCCAAGTCCTGAAGAGGCAGGCGGGCAAGCCAGGTGGGCCCTAGGAAAGGGGATCGTGGTGGGAGGGGCAGGCTGTCACCCGTGTTTCAGATGGGGCGCATCGTGCCAAGGGCTCATGGGTCACTGGTTCTCCAAGTGCCAGGGGCGGGCAGGTGGTGGCACCGAGCCCCCTCCAACACTGTGCCCTTGTGGAGAAAGCACTGACCTGTTCTGCCCCCTTAAGTCCCCCTCTTCTGACGTGCCTTTCGCACCCCTCCCATTAGGACAATCAGTACCCCCCCCATCTGGGAGCCCTCTTTTCTTTCTCTCCCCCAGCCCTTTCTGGCACCCAGCCACCTGCCTAGGGGTGTCTCCTCCTCTCCCATCCCCCCACCCTTGTGGCCAGCCTGGCTGATTTTGTAAGATACTGGGTTGGTGCCCAGTGATTTTTTTTTTTCCTTGTAATTTAAACAGGCCCAGCATTGTTGGTTCTATTTAATGGACACGAGATAATGTTAGAGGTTTTAAAGTGATTAAACGTGCAGACTATGCAAACCAGGCCTGGTCTCCAGTGTGGTGATGTTGTTCTTCCTGGGACCCTGGGACTGCATCCGGGATGGGGGCGGGGATTGGGGCCAGTTGATGTCCCGCTTGCCTCTAGGTGGGCCCAAGTCAGGACTCCAAAGGCCGTCTCCCGCGGAGTTCTAGGGCCTCCCTGGGGGAGCGGTGGGCTGTGGAAGAAGGCAGCAGCTGGGGACAAGCCCCAGGGTGTGGGACATGGGAGCCCCAAAAGTAGTACAAGCAGAGGGCTTCCACCCCCACAGGCCTGGTCTCCAGCGGTCTCCCCCCGCCTTGCTCAGGATCTCCCTTGGCTGTAGGGCTGAGGTCTACGGTGGAGCCCGACTGAACCAGGATAGATGGTTTTTGCTGGCCGGTGACCAGTCAGGAAACTCCATACCTGTCCACTCCCCCATTGCGGCCAGCGCCCCCCTCCCCCAGCTTCCCTTGGGACAGGAAGCCCCTGCCTCGGGTTGGGGAGTGGTGGCCGGTTCCCCAGGACCTGTGCCCGAGAAGGAGGTCTCTCCTCGGGGATATTTACTTGGAAATTTTATTCAAATGTTGGCTGGCGCCTGAGCCCTCCTAGGGGAATCCGATGGGGTGGGGAGGCCTGGAGCAGGCTTCCCCCTTCCCCTTCTGGGCCGCCCGGGCCGGGCGCCAGGCCCCCACCGCGCGGCGGCCGCTTCCCCGCGCTCCCGGGCGCTGCCCAGGCCCTGGGGGCGCCGGCAGGCGGCTCTCCGCGCGGCCATTCTTCCCCGGCCCCCTCCTCCCTTCCGTTTCCGCGGCCGCGCGGCGCGCTGGGCAGGGGGGCCGGCAGGCGTCGGGGGCGCCGGCCCTCCCGCCCGCCCCTTCCCCTCGCCGGGCCCGCCCCGGCCGGCCAACTGAAACCGCGGCAGGAGGAAACCGAATCAGGAACTGGCCAGGGTCGCCCGGGCCGCAGTCGGGCCGGAGTCGTCCTCGAGGCGTCCTCGGCAGCCCCGGAGCAGCTGCCCGCGCAGGTAAGTGCTGCCCCGAGGCCCAGGCGGCGCGGGCGGGCGCGCGCGGGGGGGTGGAGGGGCGCGGGGAGGGGTGGGGGCGGGGAGGGCAGCGGCGGCCAGGGGGTGCCGAGAGGGGAACACCCCCTCCCCCCCCTCCCCCCCGCCGCCTCCCACGGTGGGCTGCGCGTGGCAGGGCAGGGGCCTGGCTCAGGCTGTGGCTGCCTGAAGCCCAGCGGAGGGTCCCGGGCACGCCGAGCCCCTGGCAAGGGAAGGGTGCCCGGTGGGAGGGCCTGGAGAGGGAGGGGTCCCCTGGCGCCAGGCCTTGGCCCGAGACACGGGAAGCGATGAGGGCCTGTCCCAGGCCAAGTTGCCGTTTTGGACCTCGGGCTGCATTTCAGCGGGACAGGACCCCACCTCCTGTCTGTCTGCAGCTCCTCTTTGCCCCACAGCCTCCAGCCTCCCCGGCTGGCCCCTCCATCTCCGGCTGCTGCCTTACCCAGCGCCGGGCTGCCCTGTCTCTGTCCCCAGGACGGCACCATGGGCTTCTCTTCGGAGCTGTGCAGCCCCCAGGGCCACGGGGCGGTGCAGCAGATGCAGGAGGCTGAGCTGCGGCTACTGGAGGGCATGAGGAAGTGGATGGCCCAGCGTGTCAAGAGCGACCGGGAATATGCAGGGCTGCTGCATCACATGTCCCTGCAGGACAGTGGAGGCCGGGGCATGAGCCCCAATAGCCCCATCAGCCAGGTGGGGGTTCTGGGGCACCCTAGGCCTCCTCGTCCGCTTGCTGCCTTCGACTGAGGAATTCCTCTGGGTGACGGTTCTGTCCGCCCGCCCCCTTCCTTTCCCGGAGCCCACGGGTCTGGGCAGGGTGGGGGGGGGGGTTGGGGAGTCGGCAGGCCTGGGCTGGGGAGCCATTGTGCCCCCCACTCCCTGTCTCGCCCGTCCTGTGTCGCATAGTCCTGGGCAGAGCTCACCAGCCAGACGGAGGGCCTGAGCCGGTTGCTGCGGCAGCACGCGGAGGACCTGAACTCAGGGCCCCTGAGCAAGCTGGGCCTGCTGATCCGGGAGCGGCAGCAGCTGCGTAAGACCTACAGCGAGCAGTGGCAGCAGCTGCAGCAGGAGCTCACCAAGGTGGGTGGGGGGCCCTGGGCTCCCCCTGGCCGCTGCTGCCCAAACACTGACACTCAGGGGGCTGCTTTTGCACAAGAGCCCCTGGATTCACTGGGGGAAGTGCAAGTCCCTGACCGCAGGCCTGCCCTAGCTTCCGTCCCGCCTCCCTGCACTCGGGGCCGGCCTGTGGCAAGGCCTCTCCGTGCGAGCTCTGCGCCCTGACCGCACGCCCGAGTAAAGTAAAGGTGAGCGATCCAGCCGTCGGCTGCAGGGCGCGCAGGATCGGTGACCCCCCTCCGGCCAGGCGCCGGCGGGCTCTGGGGCCTGGGGGAGGAGTCGGCTCCTCGAAAGGCAGCAGTGTGGCCCCGACACAGAGGTGTGAAGCCGGCCCGCCTGCATGTGAACCCCGCCTGCCTGCATGTGAACCCTGCCCGCCTGCATGTGAACCCCGCCCTGCTGCTCCGTCTAGAGGCTGTGCCATCCGAGCTGTTCGGCTTGAGCCTGCCGGGTGCGGTGTGCCGGTCAGCAACCCCCGCGCCACACCCCTTCCACCTGCCCCAACCCCAGCCTTCCCACGGACCCACAGCGGCCCCTGGTGGCCACTGTCCACCTGCCAGCGGTCTCCCCAGAAGCGCATCTAATTCCGGGGTCGGCCTGCTTTTATGGGGTACTTCTACTGGAACGCAGCCATGCCCGTTTCTTCGTTTTCCTATTACCTGGGGCTGTTACAGAGCTAGAGTGGCAGAGCTGAGTGATTTCAGCAGAGACCGTATGAGCCTAAAGTGTTTACCATCCGGCCCTTCAAGAGAAAGGTTCATTTTGTCTTTCCATTAAGCTGTTACACAGACGAGGAAACTAAGGTTTAGAGGGCAGGGATGGAACTTACCCAAAGGATCCCAGTGCATAAACAGGGGAACTGGGATAAGAACTTTGCTCTTGGCCATCCATTGTTCCTGCCACCCGGAACGGAATTTGCAGGACTTGCTGCAAAGTGAAAATGCAGGGCCTGTTGTCAAAAAATTATGAAAGAGTTTCAAGATGTCATCAACAGAGCGTTGAACCAAGCCCAGGCCATACGTGCCCGCAGCTGGGGCCTCCCTGCCACCAGATACCACTCTAGGTCAAGGAGGGCCAGGTGTGGCCTGCCCAGCCCGCCTCTCTGCCTCGCCCAGGGGCCTGTCCTTAAGCCAGCTCCTCTGACCTAACTTCAGCAGCAGAGGTTGGGCCCCAGAAGCCTCCAGGGCCTTCCCTGAGGACAGACTTAGATGCGTGGCCTGCCGAGCCCATGGGAGACCATGGGACCTCAGGCGGAACTCTCCTGTGCCCCGGGGACCCGCTACCCCACACTGGCCCCTCCTCTCTCCCCAGACGCACAACCAGGACATTGAGAAGCTGAAGAGCCAGTACCGAGTCCTGGCGCGGGACAGCGCCCAGGCCAGGCGCAAGTACCAGGAGGCCAGCAAAGGTGTGTGGCTTCCCTTCCTGGAAGAGAAAGAATCCCGAGCCAGTCCTGACCTGTCCATGGGTGCCCAGGGAGTGGGGCCCGCCTGGGGCCTCTGAGCCATCACCCACCACCCCTCTCCTTCCCTGGCAGACAAGGACCGTGACAAGGCCAAGGACAAGTACGTGCGCAGCCTGTGGAAGCTCTTTGCTCACCACAACCGCTACGTGCTGGGCGTGCGGGCCGCCCAGCTGCACCACCAGCACCACCACCAGCTCATGCTGCCTGGCCTGCTGCAGTCGCTGCAGGACCTGCACCAGGAGATGGCATGCATCCTGTAAGCCCACGGCCTCAGCCCGCCCCCTTCACCGCCCTACAGCCCTGCCGCCAGGCCCAGAGGCTGGGTCCGGAAAATCTAGTCCCGTGAGCGTGAAAGCGGGAAAAGCCACATAGTCACGGAGAACGGGCCCTGGGCCGAGGTGTGGAGCCCATCAGCTTATATCTGGGCCATGTTATTCCAGAATTCCTGTTGCAAGGTTTTCTTATTTATGGAGCACAATTCTAGGTTCTGGGGTACAGCAGGGACAATGGAGATGAAAGCATCTGTCCTCTAGGATCATTCATGGTATCGGAGAGAGGAAAGAGAGCAGCTACAATGGGTAGCATGTGTGAGGCAGTAAGTGCGACGGAGAAAAGTCAGACAAGGAAAGGCGATGGGGAGGCAGGGGCCGCAGGGCAGGCAGGGAGGAGGGACAGCTTTCAGTAGAGTGCTCTGGGAAAGCCTCAGAGGTACTGGAGCAAAGGGGTGGGGGGGGGCGGTATTTGGAGAAAGACCGTTCCAGAATTAGGGAAGAGCAGGTGCGCAGGCCCCGGGGTGGGAGAGCGGAGGGTGCCTGAAATCCAGGAGCAGCGGGACAGCGAGTGCAGCCCAGGCAGAGGGAGGGAGGGCAGAGTGGGAGGGAGGCCGCTCGGGTCCAGGGCTTGGGGCGCTGCTGGTGATGGAGGGGCCGGCAGGCCGTTGTGAGGACTTGAGCGCTGCTGTGTTGAGAAGACACTTCAGGGGGCCGGGCCGAGGGCGGTTGCGGGAGCGCGGACTGCTGGGCCAGTGGTAGGTTCCTGGGTGCACTCCCACGGTGGAGCCGGGGCCACTTCTCTATGGACCAGAAGTGAGGTGTGAGGTGGAGCCAGGGACGATGGAGCTCCTGCTAACTTACGTGGACAGGAAGGAGAGAAACGGGTTCGGGAGACAGGAGGTGACGTTTCAACTCATGGAGTTAGGGTGTCTGAGGGACATCTGGCGGGGATGCTGGCGTAGGTGTGTGGCCGCGTGAGGCTGGAGCTCGGGGAGGGCCTGGGACTGGACATGTAGGTGTAGGGCCAGCAGCACGTGGGAGCCCAGAGCCCCCGCCGTGGGGCTGGCGGCCCGGGACAGGTGCACCTGTACTCACATTCACCGAGCCATCCGCGTACACCACACGCTCTGCACACGAGCTCTCACGGGGTCCTTGTCACCATGCCCAGCGTCTCCATTACATGCACCAGGAAGCAGAGATAAAGGAGACATTGAGTAACTTGCCTGTGGTCATTTGGCTGGTAAATGATGAGGGGGAGAGGGAGAGTCAACCCCCCGGGGCGGACTCCTCCAAACCCAGCGTCAGGGGCCCGGTGCTGCCCGGCCCGGCCCGAGGCCCCATTGACCAGAGCTCCTGTCCGGAGGCAGGAAGGAGATCCTGCAGGAGTACCTGGAGATTAGCAGCCTGGTGCAGGACGAGGTGGTGGCCATTCACCTGGAGATGACTGCTGCTGTCGCCCGCATCCAGCCCGAGACCGAGTACCAAGGCTTCCTGCGACAGTATGGGTAAGCCCCTCCCTGCTCCTGCTGGGCACCAGGGCTTCTGGCCTGTTCACTGATGGGGCACTGTCCCCCTCAAGGTCCGCACCTGACATCCCACCGTGTGTCACCTTTGACGAGTCACTGCTTGAGGAGGGCGAACCGCTGGAGCCAGGGGAGCTGCAGCTGAACGAGCTGACCGTGGAGAGCGTGCAGCACACGTGCGTGGTGGCTGGGCGCTGGGCCGGGGTGGCCGGGGGCGCGGTGCCGTCTCTGCCAGAGCTTGGCCGTGTGACCAGGCTTGCTTGGCTCTGCGGGGGTGCATCTGAGGGGCAACGGCTCTGACGCCGCCCTTCCTCTGGGCACAGGCTGACCTCGGTGACAGATGAACTGGCTGTGGCCACCGAGACAGTGCTTAGCCGGCAGGAGGCGGTCACTCAGCTGCAGCGCGATCTCCGGAACGAGGAGCAGAACACCCATCCCCGGGAGCGGTGAGCGGGTTCGCCCCCAGCAGCCTCCTGGCCCGCCGCCGCCCCCCTCGCCCGCCGGCCGACCCGCTGCTGGCCGCCAGCTACGGGCTGAGCCCCTCTCCCCGCCCCCCACCCGGCCCCACCTGCAGGGTGCAGCTGCTGGCCAAGAAGCAGGTGTTACGAGAGGCGCTACAGGGGCTGCAGGTCGCTCTGTGCAGCCAGGCCAAGCTGCAGGCCCAGCAGGAGCTGCTGCAGGCCAAGCTGGAGCAGCTGGGCCCTGGGGAGCCCCCACCCGTGCTGCTCCTGCAGGATGACCGCCACTCCACGTCATCTTCGGTGAGCTGCCTGCCACTGCCCGCCGCCACCAGCCTCGCCTGCCCGCCCGGGGCGCGCTCCTCATTTTTGCCCTCCCCCTCCCCAAGCCTGGCCACCCGCTGACGTCTGTCCCTGGCCTCAGGAGCAGGAGCGAGAAGGGGGAAGGACACCCACCCTGGAGATCCTTAAGAGCCACATCTCGGGAATCTTCCGCCCCAAGTTCTCGGTGAGTGGAGCCCAGTGTGGGCCCGCATCTCTGCCCTTCTCTAAGGCGGGGGGCCCGGCCAGGGGTCTCCGACACGTACCCGCTAAGCCCCTCCCACCAGGGTGTTTGGGGTTCATCACTGCGTTGCCCTAGAGAGGCGGCTCTGCCCAGAGGGGACTGCTTTTATCGGGGAGTCCCTATCTTCCCTGGGATTCCAGATTCCGTATGTCCCCAGGTCTTTGCCAATCAGCCCCTCCTTCCGCTCCACCCCAACGTGTGCTGCAAGCTTGTTGTTTCCCCCCCCCCCGGCCCCCCCTCCCGACTCCGGAGGGAGGAGTTGGGTGGCGGGGGCCTGGAGGAAAAGGCGGAAGCCCGGTTTGAGGTCAGCCAGCCTGGTCTCCCCCTCCCAGCTCTGCCTGGAGCGAGCCTGGCTCAGTCTGTTGCTTGCTCGGGGGCGCTAATGCCACACAGCTGGTTTGTGAGGACGAGGGGCATATGTGAGAGAGACCCCCCCCCAGCTGACCCCCATCTGTCCTGGTGGCCTCCCCTGGCAAACTGGCTGAATGACCCTTCCTCACTTCCCCTGTCCCTGCCAGCTCCCTCCACCCCTGCAGCTCGTGCCAGAGGTGCAGAAGCCGCTGCACGAGCAGCTGTGGTACCATGGGGCCATCCCACGGGCAGAGGTGGCTGAGCTGCTGACACACTCCGGGGACTTCCTGGTGCGGGAGAGCCAGGGCAAGCAGGAGTATGTGCTGTCTGTGCTGTGGGATGGCCAGCCCCGGCACTTCATCATCCAGTCCGCTGACGTGAGTGGGCCACCCCCCCGCCCCCCCGCCCTCCCCGCAGGGGAATGGCCTTGGGAGGGGAGGAAGTTGCTGCTACATCCGACGCTTCCTTGGCGGAGCTGCAAGGGGCCACAGAGAGCACCCAGTCCGTGCAACAAGCCAGAGGCACAGTCTTCAGAGTGGGTCCTGCCCCGAGGAGGGCTCCAGGCTTGTGGCACGGCCTCAGAGAGCGCCTTCTCTGCCGGCTCTGCCTCCCGTCTCTCCTCTCCCAGGGCTCAGGCCGCCCCAGCAGAGGAGGCCGTTGACCCTGGGTTCCCCTGCCCCGCAGAACCTGTACCGACTGGAAGGGGACGGCTTTCCCAGCATCCCCTTGCTCATCGACCACCTGCTGCACTCCCAGCAGCCCCTCACCAAGAAGAGCGGTATTGTCCTGAACAGGGCTGTGCCCAAGGTGAGCCTTGGGCCCAGCCCCACCCACGCCACCTAAGCCACGCAGCGTCAGAGCAGGAAGGGTTTCCCGGGTTCCTGTCTATGTACGGCGTGCAGTGTGATTCCTCACTCCTCAGGGGGCCAGCTTCCCTCTAGGTTTGGAATCTCAAGGCCACGCCCGTTCCGTGGGACATACGTATGCACATACGTGCAGAGCTGATACTCCCTCAGTTAGGGGCCCCCGCCTGGTCCCCAAAGTCATCTAAGTGTGCTCCTGATACTGTCCAACCCCCATTTTTCAAACCAACAAACCGAGGTGCTAAGAAATGAAAAACAGCATTGGTGGGGGGTGTCTGGTCCCCTGCAGGGCCCAGCACCCATTCCCCTCACTGACTTCCCACCCCCCACCCTCTCCCTCCCCCAGGACAAGTGGGTGCTAAACCACGAGGACCTGGTGTTGGGTGAGCAGATTGGGCGGGTGAGTCGAGTGCACTGCCAGCCCCCTGGCTGCCTGATTTTCCCTCCCCCCCCTTCCGCCAGCATCCCCGACGCCCCCTCACGCGACCCAGGCCCTTTCTCCTCAGGTTGCTCTCATGTGAGCGGGGCGATACCCTTTGTTCACATGAGCTATAATATACCTGCTAAGGAAAGAAGTCACTTTCTTAAGAGTCAGAATGGTTTTTCAACCCAAGTGAAAGAGATTTGGGGGTTTTCTGTGTCACTTCTGCCCGTGAATGTGGCAAGTCCGAGGTAACCTTCTTTGCCTATCCCGTGCACACCCCTTTGGCTCCCCACCCAGGGGGTAGACTCCTGCGGAGCGAGGCCGAGCAGTCGGAGCGCGGGGGCAGTGAGGGGTGGGTGGGGACAAGTGCCCGGGAGTGAGGAAGAGGACCATGGTCCAGGGACGACTGGTAGGAGCCCGAGACCCTTTCAGGGCAACTTTGGCGAAGTGTTCAGTGGACGCCTGAGGGCCGACAACACTCTGGTGGCGGTCAAGTCTTGTCGAGAGACACTCCCACCTGACCTCAAGGCCAAGTTTCTACAGGAAGCGAGGTGGGTGATAAATTAACAATCCCACAGTTCCACATACAAAGGGTCCCTCTGTGTGTGGCATGAGGTAAAGTGCTTGACTTGATCCTCACGCCCCCGTCCCCCGCACCGTGCAGGTGGTACCCCCCACCTAGTGCCGAGGGGTGGAGGCTCAGCGACCCACCCGAGGTCACATGTCCAGGTCTGCTGGTCTCAGAGGCCATTCCTCTTCTGCTGCCTTCTCCCACCCTCCCTCGGTCTCCCTGGGGTTCCCGGGGCTCTCCAGGATCCTGAAGCAGTACAGCCACCCCAACATCGTGCGTCTCATTGGCGTCTGCACCCAGAAGCAGCCCATCTACATTGTCATGGAGCTCGTGCAGGGTGAGCGGAGGAAGCTGGTCTCCGGGGGGGGGGAGGACGCTGCCGCCTAAGGCTCACCCGGGCTTCCCCTGCCCACCCCCAGGGGGCGACTTCCTGACCTTCCTGCGGACTGAGGGCACTCGCCTGAGGATGAAGACCCTGCTGCAGTTGGTGGGGGACGCGGCTGCGGGCATGGAGTACCTGGAGAGCAAGTGCTGTATCCACCGGTGAGTGAGGGGCGCCCACTGCAGCCCCCCCCCACCCGCCACCTAGCGCACCCCGCCGCTCCCCTCAGGGCAAGCACGTGCTGCTAGCCCTGGCGGTTGCCTGTCCCCATGGACCAGGAGTCCCAGGGGTGGGGGAAGCAGCTTGGTTCATGGCTGTGCCTGGAGCGCTGGCCTGGGCAGGTGCAGCTACCGCATGGACGCTCTCCTGCCCCACCCAGGGACCTGGCTGCTCGGAACTGCCTGGTGACGGAGAAGAACGTCCTGAAGATCAGTGACTTCGGGATGTCCCGGGAGGAAGCCGATGGGGTCTATGCAGCCTCAGGGGGCCTCAGACAAGTCCCCGTGAAGTGGACAGCCCCGGAGGCTCTTAACTACGGTACCTGGGCCTTACCCGGCTGTCCCCAGGCCAGAGCCCTCCCTCCGGCCAGCAGGACCTGGCCAGCCCACTCACGCCTCTTCTCCCTGCAGGACGCTACTCCTCTGAGAGCGACGTGTGGAGCTTCGGGATCTTGCTCTGGGAGACCTTCAGCCTGGGGGCCTCCCCCTACCCCAACCTCAGCAATCAGCAGACCCGGGAGTTTGTGGAAAAGGGTAAGGCCGAGCCACGCCGCCTTCCCAGGGCTCCGGCCAGGCTCCCTCAGGCCCCCTGAGGCCCACGGCGCAGAGCGAGAGTCCTCCCGTAGCTGCCGCTGAGCGAGCCCCTGTGTGTGCCAGGCCAGCATATCTCATTGACTCTTCACAGCAAGGGAGGGAGGGCTTAATACATCCCTTTTAGAGCAGGAACAGGCAGGCTGGCCGAGGTCACCCAGCTGGCACACAGTGGGACCGAGATTAGAGCCTCTGTGTCCTTGGGGCCCTCGAAGAGGGGCGCCCCGAGAACAGTGCCTCTTAATAAGCAGCTCCCATTGCTCCAGGAATGGCCCCAGGGGCTGCCGGGTCCCCCCGCCCGCCCCTCACGGCCCGTGTGTGCGGTGCCTGTGCCCACAGGGGGCCGCCTGCCCTGCCCCGAGCTGTGCCCCGACGCTGTGTTCAGGCTCATGGAGCAGTGCTGGGCCTACGAGCCCGGGCAGCGGCCCAGCTTCAGCGCCATCTCCCAGGAGCTGCAGAGCATCCGGAAGCGGCATCGGTGAGGCCGGGCCCCCTTCTCAAGCCAGTGGCCTCTGCAAGCAAGATTGTACCTCCACGCAGTCTGGCTCACACCGCTGGATGGCTCCTCCCCGTCCTGGACCCCGGCCACTGGCATCCATGCTGCCGGCAGCCATGCCTGCCGGGCCTTCCTCTTCCGGGCGGAAGTAATAAAAACCACTTGTGCCCATTGAGTGCTCTTGGCATGTGCGCTCCTCCGGACGGCAGGTCTGAGGAGGAGTCGGGGGCCCATGCTGTGGCCGTGGGGAAGGGGGAGGACGGGCAGTGTTCGTGGGGCAGAACGGACCTGATCCGGCAGCCCCTGGATGCGAGACGTGGGGAAGAGGGAGACGGTGTGCGGGCTTCTGGCACAGGGCGGTGTCTTTCCTGAAAGAGGGTCACTGGCAGAAGAGCAGAGCTGCAGGAGGAGTGGGGAGGTTGGAGACGTTGCGTTTGAGGGGCCTGTGGGGATGTAGGTGTGACATAGAAGTCTAGAAGCCCAGATGGAGGCAAAGGCCGGCCACCGGCGTTGGGAAGTCCTTAGCGGACAAATGTTAGGGAGTAGCTGACGCTATGATGTGTGCGGCAGTCATTAGGAGATTCAGGAGAGAGGGGCAGGGAGTCAGGGAAAGTGAGTTTCCCTGAAAGGGGACTGGGGTGACTGAAGAGAAAGAACATGCTTCCCAGGGAGTTCATCCATCAAGACAAGTCTACTGAGCAACAGGGCAGCAGAGCGGGGAGCCCTCACCTCCTCCTCTAAGTCTGTAAAGGCCCCCCGAATCTATAAAATCATCAGAAACTTTCCCAGCAGTTCCAGAGAAGGGCAAGAAGACAAAGAGGTATGAACAAACTGAAAAACAGAAACCAGGAAAGCTCTCTCGCACCAAAGAACAAAGCAACAAGAACTTTGAGGTAAAATGGCCATCCCTCAAGAAAGCTAAGGAAGTAGATCACTTCTATTTTTGAAGGAGATAAAAACACTGTAACTTGTGTAAACAAGAGGAAATCAAGTTAGAGTGTGATTAAGAAAAAATACTAAAAAGTCTTTATCAGTGGAAGTGATAAAAAAGCAGAACCAAGGAACTTTTGCTTCTGGGTAGGATGTGGTAGGTCTCCACAGGCCACTGCTCCCGTTGCAACAGCTAGGAGGAAATGAGATGGAAATCATCTTTTTAATTTTTTTAAAAAAATTTTAAAGATCTTATTTATTTCTGAGCAAGAGAGCGAGTGAGCACAGGCAGGGGAAGAGATAGGCAAAAGGAGAGGGAGAAGCAGACTCCCCGCTGAGCAGGGAGCCCGATGCGGGGCTCCATCCCAGGACCGTGGGATCATGACCCAAGCCAAAGGCGGATGCTTAATGACTGAGCCACCCAGGCGTCCTGAAAGTCATCATTTTTAAAGAGAATGAGGAGTGGTGGGAAGGAATAAGGACCAGATGAACAAAATTTCCAGGGGGAAAGAGACCTTCCAAGGTGAGCTGATGATGGGTGGTTACTTTCTTCTCTGAGACATTCGTTGATCTGGGGCATCTCCAATGACCAGCATTGCCCCGAGCAGGAAGACTCTACTGAGCAGAAGAGAAACAAACAGTCTGTGGTTCTTGCAGGGACTGTCGTGCGTTGGGCACTAGAGGAAGCTGGAATGCCAAGCCAGGTTTCCCCACAGAAGATTTGCTGAGTTCTGGAGCACTGCGGGCAGCTGAGTACTGGCTGGGCTGGAAAGGCGAGTCCCACAGTCTTGCAGTGTTTAGAGGGAGAGGGGCTGAAACAATAACTGGTCTCCCCCCTCAAGATACTGGCCAGATTTTGAACCTGGGTGGTCTGGGAGGCTGAAGAGCTAACCTCAGAATCTCGAAAGAGAGGGACGCCTGGGTGGCTCCGTCGGTTGAGTGTCTGCCTTCGGCTCAGGTCATGATCCCAGGGTGCTGGGATTGAGTCCCACATCGGGCTCCCTGCTCATTGGGAAGCCTGCTTCTCCCTCTGCCTGCTCTGCCTGCCGGTCCCCCCTGCTCATGCTATCTCTCTCTCTCTCTCTCTCTGACAAATAAAATCTTAAAAAAAAAAAAAAATCTCAAAAGAGAACTTGAAGGACTAGAAACATATAGGCTGGCCAGGCTTTCAACCCCAAATCCAAGAGGGCCACTCTTAAGGGACAGGGCCAATCCAGAAAAGGATTGAGTTTTACTGGAACTATACCTCTGCCCCAACTCAGCTCAATGCTTGATTACATCGAGGTGACTGGCTCCCCTGGGATGGGGGGTAGGGGAGAGGAATAACATAGTCTGAAGTCCTCCCCCCCTTTTTTTAAGGTTATTATATATTTTTTATTTTAATTCCAGTATAGTTAACATAGTGTTAAATTAGTTTCAGGTGTACAATATAGTGATTTGACAATTCTGTATATTACTCAGTGCTCATCAATATACTCTTATACCCAACATGCAACCTAAATCAGAAATTATAAAACATGCACAAAAGGGGATAGAAAATGGGGCCAGTAAACAGGAGAAAAAAGAAACAATAGAAGCAGACCCACCAATGATCCAGATATTGGAGTTGGCAGACAAGGACTTAAAAATAACTATGATTAACATATTAACTGCATGAAAGGACAAATAGGAGCAAATATAGAGAATTTTAGCAGGACTGAATCTATTTAAAAAGAACCAAAGGAGCAGGTAGAACTGAAAAGTGCCATCTCTGGCATTATGTGCTCCTTGCATGAATTTTATAAAGAGTCATAGGACTAAAGCATAAAGTCACAACCAAAAGGAGTTGGACACAGAAGACAGAATAGAAGGTATCTAAACTGAGGTATAGGGAGGAAAAAAAAATAAGGGAGAAAGCAGGGGCGCCTGGGTGGCTCAGTCGGTTAAGCATCTGACTCTTGATTTCAGCTCAGGTCATGAACTCAGGGTCCAGGGATAGAGCCCTGCACTGGGTTCCATGCTCAGTGGGGAGTCTGCTTAAGGATTCTTTCTCCCTCTCCGTCGGCCCCCCCCACCACTTTCTCTCTCTCTCAAATTAAAAAAAAAAAAAAAGGAATGGAGGGCGCCTGGGTGGCTCAGTCGGTTGAGCGAATGCATTACAATTCCTCCTGGAGCAAGGGGCCCTCAGCAGCCGGGTAAGGAGCCTTCCCATCTGTGGGAGACCACCATGAGGCCATTCCTCATCCCATCCCTCTAGTTTTGGCTGAGTGCAGGGCTATTCACCTGCCCCCCAGTCCTCGTAGAGAGCAGCCTGAGGCCGTGCCACTGCTTGGCTGGAGTTTAGAGTTGGCTCCTTGGCCACAGAGTGACCTACCACCATACCTCCTGTCCCGGCCCCTCCAGGTCAGTGTTGTCCCGTGGAACTAGGGGTGTGAGAAGTTGGCACCATGCTGGTCTTGCTTTTGCTGTCTGTGAATAAAAAGCTGTCTGGAGGGGCACCTGGGTGGCTCAGATGGTTAAGCGTCTGCCTTCGGCTCAGGTCATGATCCCAGGGTCCTGGGATGGAGCCCCGCGTCGGGCTCCCTGCTCGGTGGGAAGCCTGCTTCTCCCTCTCCCACTCCCCCTGCTTGTGTTCCCTCTCTCTCTCTCTCTGTGTGTGTGTGTGTGTATCTCTGTGTCTCAAATGAATAAAATCTTAAAAAAAATAAAAAAATAAAAAGCTGTCTGGATGCACCGGGGCTTGTCGTCTCCTTCCTGGCTGAGTCTATGATGTCACATGGGCCTTGTGATAGCAGTAGTGACCCTTGTGGCCCTGTTAGCCACCACACTGCCCTCAGGGACTACCTGACCAGTCTGGCACTTTCTGTGGGGCCGATAAGGCCACAATCTCACTTTGGAGAAGAGACCGGCTTCTACGGACTGTCAGGTCAAGTAGGGAAGAGCACTCTGCCTCACTTAGCGTCCACTTCGTGCCGATGTGTTTGGTGACATCAGAGACAGGTGGTCTTTGACCATCATCCCCGATCCCAAATGAGTTCCGTCGGTGTTCTTTTTTTTAAGATTTTATTTTTAAGTAATCTCTACCTCCAGCATGGGGCTCGAACTCACAACCCCCAGATCAAGGGTCATAGGCTCCACTGACCGAGCTGGCCAGGAGCCGCATCCATTGGTGCTTAGAGTTAGAAGCCAAAGAGGGAGTTTCTTGCAGAGCTGAAGAAAGCACACAGCAGTTACTGCTCACTCTCTTCCTGTTGCTACGGATGGAACACTCCCTGGTGATCAAGGGCAGTCCGCCACTCCGAAATCCGCCGGGATCCACTCTTAACAGTGAGTGAGAAAGGAGGAAAGGAGAGAGAGAGTTGAACAAAAGTCCAGTGAAACCAGAGAAGCATGGCTCATCTGACTAGCCAATGAGGGCGCCATGCAAGTTCCACAGGCTGACAAGGAATGGAAGTCATTCGGGTGCTTCACAATTGACCCCAAACTCCAGGCCCCCCTGGCTACAACCGTCCCGGCCAATGTCACAGATGTGGAGGAGGACAATATAAAGATAAATCAGGGTTTGTGCAGCTATAATGAAATGGTGGCCTATCCAAGATGAATTCCGGTCATCCGACGAGCACCCTCAGATAGTACTAGGAGAGGCTACCCCTTCCTTTTAGTGCCCTGGAACCTGGATTCATAATGGAGATCGTGAGTGCCCAGAAAACAAAATAGTCGCCCAAAGCCAGCTGGAACATTTGCTCAACACCACCAGGCTGTGGGAGAAATGGAGCCTCCTCTTGCTTCCTGAGGATGTCTCCGGGAAACTAATCAGCTACCACATGATAATTTTTCCAGAATGGAAGCCTTGGCAAAGGCCAAGGTAATGCACCCCAGGCCAACGTAGGGGAGAGAAACCAGGCCATTTGGACCTGGCTATCGTGCCAGGGGTTCCCAAAAGAGGAAAGTGATCATCTTACTGTGACAAAAAAATTCTCTCTGGTTATCATGCCACGGGACGGCCATGGGACTTAAAGATGCGGGCTGTAAGGGCCCAGCGTTGGCGTGTCCTGTGAGCAAACGGGAGAGACACCAAGAAAGCCCTGACCTCCCCACTGAGGTTTGTGCTGTTCACACTGTGGTTTGACCCAACACTTTCTGCACTATCCTTGACCCCCTTCATAGACAAACTGGGGCTAGGTTGGAGGCCAAGGTCCTTTCGTCCCCAGGGGAGACCAGAGGCCCTATGCAGCGGCCAAGGTGAATTAAGAAAACTGAGAGCAATGAAAATTCCCAAAGCCTCGCAGGCCTCCTGTGGGCCTCTGTGATACTGGGACATGCTCTCAGGCATGACCAAAAGCTTCCCTCACTAGATTTGGACAAACTGGATGCTGGATTGCCATAGTTTTGGGGTGAGTCCTTTTGAGCGAACACCCACCCAAGTGGTTGCAACAAATACTGTTGAATATATTGTGGGAGCGGATGTTTTGAGTATGGGTGTTAACGTCTCTTGATTGTGAGGGATGTTCCCAATGGGGAAATGTCACGATCAGGGTCATGGTCATTAGGGTAGGGACCAGGGGTCACCTCTTCTAACGGAGCCAAGTGGTTAACCCGAAGCAGAGTGGGATGGGGGATGAAGAAGGGAACTACTGTCTTGATGAAGGAACCAGGAGATTTAAGGGGGCTCAACGACCTGATATCTTCTTATAATAGCCCTAAGTGGCCACTAACAAAGGCCAGTTGCCTGTGGTGCCTTACAGATTATTACAAGTCACAGAGCTCATGGCACAGACTGAAGACACCTGGGATGTGGTGGTGGACATTGCTTGCTAATGCCTTTGTTAGCATCCCATTACATCCAAAGGATGAAAATCATCTTGCCTTCATTGGCTTGGGTTGCAATACACCTTTACAGTGATGCCACAGGACTAGCTGAGTTCACCTGTGATTTGCCACCAGTCCTAACTCCTGTAGGAAGAGCATTATGACAACAGATTTCGTGGAACACATGTTCCTGTTCACAACCCACGGAAAGCATGGTGGTTATCTTGTGTATCCACTTGGCTGAGCCATGGTGCCCAGATCATGGTCAAACATCATTCTGGATGTTGCTGTGAAGGTTTTTTTAGTTGCAATTGACATTTAAATTGATGGTCTTTGAGTAAAGCAAATTTCCCTCCATAATGGGGGTAGACCTTATCCAATCAGCCGAAACCCTGCAGAGAACAAGAGACTGACCTCCCCCAATCAAGAGGGAATTCTGCAGCAGATGGCCTTTGGACTTGAACGGCAACATTGGCTCTTCCCTGGGTCTCCAGCCTCTCAGCCTTCAGAACTGAAGTGTAGCATTAGCTCGTCTCTGGGTCTCCAGCCTGCTGGTCTACCCTCTAGATTTTTGACTTGCCAGTTTCCATTATTGTGTGAGCTTATTCCTTTAAACGCACAGACACATCCATACATCCTATTGGTTCTTCTCTGGAGAATCTTGGCTAATACAGGCTACCCATGGCAAAGGACCCTTTGACCATGAACATCAGTGGAACCAACAAAGCTGGTTCTACCGGCACCACCCAGGTAAGAGCTACAGCCACCTGGATCCATTATCACACAGGACGTGGCTGCACAGCTATAACCCAGGGCCTGGCTAATAGGCCTGGACCACTGGCTATACAGTGGAGTCACAGAACTCTGGGGCGTGTAGTCTGGGGCACTGAACCTGGCTGGTCATGACAAATAGATGAGACGCGTCTCCTACTTTCTGCTCAATGGCACTGCCGGGCAATGACTGTTCTCAGCAGCTTTTTCCAGAGATGGACAACAACTCCCATCTGCACGGGAGATGTGGGCCCTACCATTTAAAGACTCCTAAATGGGCTGTGTCGCACATTTGGGTTCTCCAAACACATCCAATCAGACAGTGGTGCTTTCATAGCCAAGAACACTGGGCCGTGGGTAACTACCTGTGGCATTCCCCGGACGTTGCATGCCCTGTATCACCGACAGGTAGCAGGTGCCAACAAAAATTGGAATGTACTCTTAAAGGAAAAACTAAAAAAGATAAGTGGATGACCGAAACTCAGCTCCCAATGGAGCCCACCCTTGAGGCGAGGCAGTGTGAATTCCGAACGTGGCAATTCCAGGAAAGGGCGGTTCTCCCTCAGATAGTGTTTAACTATAAGGTTGAGAGGGAGAAAAGAGGCCTCAACTGGTCTCCTTTACTCTTTCTTTTCCCCTCTCATCCCTACCTCCAGGAAACCAGGCTCCTGGGACCTACAGCAGCAAAGAGCCGATGTGGGAGATCCTAACCAGGTGTTTCTCCTACTGCCCTTGCTATGGCTGAGGACGTTAGGCCTACATTGGCCTGCCAAACACAAACCAGTCTAAAGTCTGTAGTACAAGTGGTGATGGACAATTCTTTTGCTCTGGGCTTCGTGCTGGCCAGTCGAGGCAGCATACTGACGGCTTCTAACACCTCTTGCTGCTCTCGAATTAATGAATTAGGACAAGTGGAGTGATCTATCTCTCGGCTCTAAGGTTGATCCCCAGTGGCATCTGGGACATCGTGGTTTGGCTCCGAGTAGGGAGCCTGGCTGTGGTCGGTCCTCCACATGGGCCTGATCACCCTACCGGGAGGCACAGTTGCGGTCACTCTCATCTGATGTTCAGACAAATAGAAAGGATTTGGTCCAAGCTCCCATCAGTACAACTAACTCTCTGATGGAGTGGCTAGGCTCCTGAAAAGAATTCTTAGCTGGAGACATGAAAGGTTGGGGTGGCAGGAAGTAGAGTTGTAGGAAGCAGCTCCGACACAGCGCCCTGATGCCCTGGCCCAGCTCCCGATAGGCCACGAAGGTGAGGCTTGGCCAAAGAACCACCCAAGTCTTGGCAGAACGCATTATGATTCCCCCTGGAGCCAGAGGACAGAAGCAGCCTGACAGTGTGGGGACACTGCCCCCAGGCCCTCTCCCAGCCCTCCTAGTTCATCTGAGTGCCAGGCTTTCCACCCGGCCCCTCCCTCCACTTCGAGGGCAGCTGCAGGCCGTGAAAGTGTCCGATTGTTGTTGAGTTGGCTCCTTAGCCACAGAGAGACCTACCACCTTGCTGCCTATCATCTGGTCCCTCCAGTTCACTCTGGTCCTCTGGGGAAAGCTGACACCATGCTGGTTTTGCTTGTGCTGTCTGCGTGAGTAGAAAGCTATCTGGATCCATGGGGGCTTGTCGACAAGTCTCCTCACTGGCTGAGGCTACAGAAATGTGGCAGGCCCACCTAGCAGCTTCTGTAGTGACCCTCGTTAGCCACCATGCTGCGCTCAGGGACTGCTTGACCTCTTGACAGAGGGAAACATTTTGGGGGTGATGGGAATGTTCCATTTTGATGTGAGTGGTGATTATCCTTGTGCATACATTTATCAAAACTAATTAAGCTCTACACTTAAGACTTGTGCCATAGACTGAATTATACGTCAGTTAAAAAAAAAATCACCAGGGAACAAACAGGAGGTCTTGAAAATCATGATCGCCAAAATGAAAAATTCAACAGAAAGGGTGGAAGATAAATTTCCCAGAAGACAGGGCAAAACACAGAGACATAGGGGACCATGAACCTAGCCTAGGTCTAACACCATAGTACCAGGCCCTTCAGTTGGTAAATAAACTTAGAAGAATGTTTGTGGTGATAAAAGAGAGGGGAGTTTAAAACAATGAGATGACAGTTTAAATCTGGTTAATCAAATAAAAATCTGTGTAAGCAATATTCAACAGTTTGTCATTGATAGCACAATCCTTTGGGGGAGCAATAGAACGCCAAGTATACTCAGTCACATCGGTCTTTATCTTTAAAGCCCAGGTAACCGCACTGTCGCGAATCTGTCCTCAGGTGATACTGTAAAAAGAAGAATGTGGAATTCATGGAGATGTTCACTGCGGTATGGTTTATGATGCTGCAACATTATGAACCACACAGATGCCCAGGGAAAGGAGAACCACCACGAAAATGATGTCTTATTGATGGGGTGGCAAGCACGGAAAGGGATCGTGATCAATGCAGGGCACCCACGGGAGGCAGCACCCCTTGGCCTGGGGAGCGTAGCCGCATCCAGTTAAGGCGACCCGGAGCGGAACAGGGCGGGCCCGGAAAATGGGCTTCACCGTTCGGCAGCTGAAATGGAGGAGGAATGTTTCTACTACTGCTTGGCAATGCGCTTAACGCTAGTAAGAGCCAGAAAAATAAAGTTGCGCGCCCCTCGCGGAGGTTCCGCAGCGCGCCGAGGCCGGGCCCGGGCTGCGGCTGCGCGCTGCGGCCCTGCTGCCGGCGCCCCGGGACGGCGGCGGGGAGCGCGCGGGAGGCGCCCGGGAGCGCGCGGGAGGCGCCCGGCCGGCGGGAGGGGGCGGGGCGGGGCGGGGCGGGGCGGGGCTGGCGCGGAGGGGGCGCGGCGCGGCTGTCTCCGCCCCCCGCGCTGGTCAGCCGGGCGGCCGCGGGAGGCGGGAGGGCGGGCGCGGGGCGGGCGCAGCGGAGCGTGCGGGCGGCCCTGGCCCCGCGGGAGCGCGGCTGCGGCGCGCGGAGCGGGCGGCGACGGCTGGGCGAACGCCCGCCTTCGCCTGCGTCGCTGCCTCCGCGCGGGCCGCCGGCCCCGGGGATGTGAGGGGCGCAGCTCGGCCGGCGGGGCCCGGAGCGGCGCGGAGGCCGGCCGCGGACGGTAACGCGCCGGGCGGACCCGGGGGAGGGCTCCGGCTGCGCCCCGGGCCGCCGCCGGGGTGGGCGGCAGTAGCGCGAGCGGCGCTTCGGGTCGGAGGCGGCCCGCGCTTCCGCACCCGGCCGTTGCCGTTGCGGTCCCCGGGGCCGGGAGGGCCGGGAGGGGGCTGGGCCGGCCGGCGGGCGGGCCACCGAAGACCCGGTGGCAGGTGCCTACCCACCCTGTGACCCAGCGCTCTCCCCGCAGCTCCACCCACTTTGGCCTAGACCCAGCCTCCAAGGGCTAAAAATATTGCCCGGAGGCTTGTGAGCGGAATCAGATCGTGCTAAGTAGGGCACGACGCACAGAGGCGACAGAGGTCCTCGGCCCCAGGGCAGGAGCCAGTCTCCGGAGCGGCGGTTCCGCCCACGCTCGGCCCAGCAGCTAGCGGCCTCCCTCCGCGGGAGCAGGCAAGTGGGGGCCCCGCGGGCGGTGGCAGCGGGCCCTGGTCCTCTGAAGTTGCCCCACAGCGGAGCAGCTGTGCCCAGCCTCTCCCTAGCCAGGGGACGTTGGGCACCAATCACTGCTGGCTTCCCAGGGGGTCCGCCAGGTGCTCTAGAAGCAAAAGCTGAAAGTTACCCACTGTAGGAATCTGAACTAGCCGGGAGAAGACGCAGGGCCCGCTGGATGTTAGAAACACAAGCTGCCCTTGCAGCTTTGTAGACTCATTCTGTTTTTCTTAATGAGAGAGGTGCTG
The DNA here is from genome assembly GCF_037043125.1 of Eumetopias jubatus. Taxonomy (NCBI): domain Eukaryota; kingdom Metazoa; phylum Chordata; class Mammalia; order Carnivora; family Otariidae; genus Eumetopias; species Eumetopias jubatus. Next base: position 122,713,127 of record NW_028274813.1, read on the forward strand.
TGCCAGGCGCTCTCTGGTGAGCACCGGCGTGATCCAAAAGGAAGAAAGGTTTCCCTGTCCGTTTCTTTAAATTCAAACTAAATCCCAGGTTAGTCCTCTGAAACTAGAAGCACGTGGCCAAGCAGGCTGGACACCCACCCCCTTTGACTGGCTGTGTCCTTCCTGTAGGCAAGCTCTACAGGAAGCTAGTCATAATCAGGAGGTTGTGTGGTGCACTCTGGAGTCAGAGCGGGGACGTTTGTTATCCAGTCGTGTTACCCTGGGAAGGAGCATCCTCTGCATCCTAGGGCCTGAGCTGCCACCAGGACCAGGCAGGACGTGCTTCAGATGTGCTCCTCGCGCTTTCCGTGTCTCAGCCAAGAGAGGAGGCTCCACAGCCAGTGTTGGGATTTGGTGCTTAGACTCTCGCTTTTCTTCGGAGTCAGGCAAATAGGTGTTCCTTGAGAGTAGCACTCAGGAACTCTTTGGGGCATTTGGTGGAAAGACCAACAAAGGGATTCTGCCTGCTGGAGCCGCATATGGTGTCCCTCCTGCCAGGTGTGTGTGGAGGCCAGCATGAAGCTGAAAAAGCAGGTGACAGTATGTGGGGCCGCTATCTTCTGTGTGGCTGTCTTCTCGCTGTACCTCATGCTGGACCGAGTGCAGCATGATCCCACCCGTCACCAGAATGGCGGGAACTTCCCCCGGGTGAGTCATGCCTGCTTGCTAATCTCTTCATATACAGGTCCTCTGAGCTCAGGTCGAGAGTCAGTGTCAGCCCAGGATAGGAACATTTCTTCCCGATTGGCAGATTTTCTAGACACGCGAAGATAAAAACAAGGGTAGCAAAAAAGGAAGAAGGAAGGAGAAACGTGTACTGCCGGTCTGTCCTCCTGAATTCTTGGCAGACATTGCTAAGGGATTGCGGCATTCTTTCCCACTAAGCCCGGATGCAGTCCTTGTCAGCACAGTGCTCCAGACGGGCCACACCGGTTGTGGAGAGTAGGCATGCGAGGTGAAATCTTCGCCCTTCTGGGAGCCAGGGCGTGAGGGTACTCCCCAGCCAAGTGGACTGTGGTCCTCTGTAGTGATTTGCAGATCTTCCCTCATCTGGCCAGAGCCATCCGGGTCTGTAGGCTCCTGGTTCTGCCTGCACTTGGGGAGGGAAGGATCACAGTCAGGCCTCAGGCGGTGGGCCCCATGCAGAGATCCTCCCTGTGGCACCAGGAGCCATGGGTGATTGCTTTCTGGTGTTTTGGCAGAGCCAAATTTCTGTGCTCCAGAACCGCATTGAGCAGCTGGAGCAGCTGTTGGAGGAGAACCATGAGATCATCAGCCACATCAAGGACTCGGTGCTGGAGCTGACAGCCAATGCGGAGGGCCCGCCCGCCCTGCTGCCCTACTACACGGCCAATGGCTCCTGGGTGGTGCCCCCAGAGCCCCGGCCCAGCTTCTTCTCCATCTCCCCTCAAGACTGCCAGTTTGCTTTGGGGGGCTGGGGCCAGAAGCCAGAGCTGCAGGTAGGGGATCAGCGCTGGTGGGGAGCTCTGGTGGTTGTGGATGGGCACTGAGCTGCTCCCTGGCCTGGCAGATGCTGACTATATCGGAGGAGTTGCCCTTTGACAATGTGGATGGCGGCGTGTGGAAGCAAGGCTTTGACATCTCCTACAGCCCGCACGACTGGGACGCTGAAGACCTGCAGGTGTTCGTGGTGCCTCACTCCCACAATGACCCAGGTGAGGACCCAGCAGAGCCCTGGGAGCTGGGCTGTGCAGGGGGCTTTCCGGGGGCAGAGGTAAGGGAGGGGCTGACGGAGATGCTGGCGTCCTTAGGCGACCTGTGTTGGCTCCCCAGGCTGGATCAAGACCTTTGACAAGTACTACACGGAGCAAACCCAGCACATCCTCAACAGCATGGTGTCCAAGCTGCAGGAGGACCCCCGGCGGCGCTTCCTCTGGGCAGAAGTTTCCTTCTTTGCCAAGTGGTGGGACAACATCAATGCCCAAAAGAAAGCAGCTGTCCGCAGGCCAGTGTCCACTGGGGAGGCCCTACCCTCTGGGCCCCGGGATGGGTGCCAGAGCAGCCGGAGGCCAAGCTGTGGGTGCCGGGGTGGAAGGGGGAGCAGGGCAGGGAGGAGTGATAGTAGAGGGGGCACCGAGGCTAAGAAGACAGTCCCTGGTGTGGGGAGAAAGCAGAGTCACAGCGAGGAAGGAGCACGGGGCCTGGCCCCGGGAAGCGCAGACGGAGGTCCAGAGAGAGGCAGGGCCCGGACAGCGTGGAGGTTGTGTGGGGGGAGAGGAGAGTGCACATTTGTTCTGTTGGTCCTGGGGTCGGGTGAGCGGGCTCGGCGAGGCCGGCGCGCAGAGGTCCTGGCATCTTCTGGTTGGCAGGAGTGGGCAGAGCATCCCCGCCCCGTGCTGAGTGTGCGTCCTTCGCTCCAGGCTGGTGGGAAACGGGCAGCTGGAGATTGTGACAGGAGGCTGGGTCATGCCGGACGAGGCCAACTCCCATTACTTTGCGCTCATTGACCAGCTCATTGAGGGACACCAGTGGCTGGAGAGAAACCTCGGTGAGTCTGGGCTCAGGAATGAGAGTCTGCTCCCATAGCTGGGCCTAGGGCACAGCAGGGGCCTGTGAGGCGCAGGGGTAGGGGTGGGGGATTCCTTTGTAAGCTGATGCCCCCAGCCTGGGCCTTGTGTGATGGCAAGAAGAAAGCTGGGTCCCCCCAGGGCCAGGAGGCCCGGTCCTGAAGTGTTCAGGACCTCTGGCTCCCGTGTCCTCAGGTGCGACCCCGCGCTCTGGCTGGGCAGTGGACCCCTTTGGACACAGCTCCACCATTCCTTACCTGCTGCGCCGTGCCAACCTGACCAGCATGCTGATCCAGAGGGTGCATTATGCCATCAAAAAGTACTTTGCTTCCACCCACAGTCTGGAGTTCATGTGGAGGCAGACCTGGGGTAAGACCAGGTAGGGTGGAGGGTTGGGGGGGGGGGTCACAGTTCTCCCTGGGGAAGGACAGGGGGACGAGAAGTAAGCCCCGGTGTCCTTCGGAGCACACCAGTGAGCACTAGTGCAGACAGCCAGAGTGCTCGCCTCCTTCAGGTGAGGTCAAGGGTCACGTTGACCTCTGGCCTCTGCAGGGCCTGCTCTCTGTACTGAGGGTCTGAGCGTCCCACCGCTGGAGGAGCTGTGGGCTCCAGAGCCCTCCCTGTGTCCCAAGCCTCGGCCTGCACATCTTCTGCAGCCTGAGGTCTGGTTCAGGCCTCACCTTATGTCAGAGCTTCCCGTAGCTGGAGCAGATCCCCGCCCTGCTACCCACCCCTGGGGCCGGCTCCAGAGGCTGCCTGCTGGGGGCTGACCGCCTGCTGTGTCTTCTCCAGACTCGGACTCCAACACAGACATCTTCTGCCACATGATGCCCTTCTATAGCTATGACGTGCCCCACACCTGTGGCCCGGATCCCAAGATCTGCTGCCAGTTTGATTTCAAACGCTTGCCGGGTGGACGCATCAACTGCCCCTGGAAGGTGCCACCCCGGGCCGTCACAGAGGCAAACGTGGCCGAGAGGTACTTGTCCCCGGCCTGCGCTAGGCCATTTCGCTGCATGGAGGAGCCAGGAGACCTGGCCTCGCTCCAGGCTCCGCTGCACGGGGGTGCTTCGGGTTGTACCTCTGTAGAATGGGGGGTGGGCACAGGTGGTGAGTTCAGGTCCACAGCCGCTAAGGTGCAGCACCTTTTCTGAGCCTCCCTGGAAAACCAGAGCTGCTCTAGGGAACCCCCTTTGCCAGAATGGTTTTATTTTCCCAAATGAGTATGTTGCCCAGCCAGAGCCGGTTGACTGACTCACAAGTGAACAGTTCTCAAAATAGGTAAAGTTCCTTGCACCCTGTGGCCTAATATGTCTTCATTTAGTGCAGGCATCCTGCCTTAGCCCAAAGTTGGCCAGGATCCCCAGCGCTTGTGGACCTGGAATCCCACTCAGTCCTGCCCAAGGGCCCCCAGCCTCAGAGAAAGCACACCTGCCCTCTTGAGGGTCGTTAGGGACCCCTAAAGATGTCTCTGTTGCTGAAGTCAGCACCCCCTCACTGGGAAAGGGCAGGTTAAGAGTGACCTAGAACAGTGGGTTGGCCGGAGCCGACTGGCCTTGAGTTTATAACAAGTTGAACTGGTTTTTATGTTCCAGTAACTCTGATTTCCATGATGTCCAAGAGGTGAAACATGTGACCAAAGGGAAAGAAAGTGGTCTTTTGTTTCTGAAACCCAGAAGTCTGAATGCCGATTCTAAGCAAAAATCTAGGGCTGTTGAGGCGTGGTATTTCCCAAAGCACATCTGTGACATAGAGATGCCAGCCCAGGTTTGCGGAGGGCAAGTCACGAGAGTAACTACGTTTTCTCCTTTGAAAGGCTTAGTAGGCTGAGAAGTTAGGGGGAAATGGTGTTCAAGGAGTCCTCTCTCGAGAGCAAAGTAGAAAAGTACCAGCTGGATCAGCCCGGTTAAGTAGATTAGTGGCTGGTTGAACCATGGTACCCGCGATGTGCCAATTACTAGGTTGGTCTGAAAAGAGAAAGGGGCTTTTTTTTTTTTTTTTAAGATTTTATTTATTTTTCAACAGAGAGAGACAGCGAGAGAGGGAACACAAGCAGGGGGAGTGGGAGAGGGAGAAGCAGGCTTCCCGCGGAGCAGGGAGCCCGATGTGGGGCTCGATCCCAGGACCCTAGGATCATGACCTGAGCTGAAGGCAGACGCTTAACGACTGAGCCACCCAGGCGCCCCAAGAGAAAGGGGCTTTAGTGAGAGGCTGCAAGGCTCTGTTTTTCTATTGATTTTTACGAGTAACTCGACTGAAAAAATGATGGACGTGTGCTTATAGTTTCTGCTATGTGCCAGGCACAGTTCTAGGTGTTTAATATATATATTAATTCGCTTAGTCTGTTTTAATTCTCATAACATCAGGAGGGTAGGTACTGACATTCTTCTCATTTTATAAAAACTGAGGCCCAGAGAGGTTAAGTAACTTGCCCAGGGTCACTCAGCCTAGTCCATGTGGAGCTGGCATAGTCTGGCTCTGATTCTAGGCTCTTTGGTGGTGTGCCGTGTTGCTCACTGGTGGGCAAAGCGAAGCTGGAGTGTCGGGATCGTGATCCTACAAGATCTCAACAGGTGGTGTGTGATGTGGGTCGAATCTAACCAGATGAGATTTACTGGATATAAACGTAAAGTTCCCCCCTTAGCCTCAGAAAACAGCATGGAAAAGTTCAGGATGAGAAGGAACTTGAACCACAGGCATGGGAAACATGCACGCTGGCTGACATCAGCCCCGTGGGGTGACCGTAGGGCTGCCAAAGACGCCCCTGTTGATGCGCCCGCACACCGGTGGCCCACCTGGATGCCTGCATCCAGTGCTGGGCCCTGCGCTCTGAGGGACATAGGCACAGGGTGCTGGGGAACCACTGAGGATGGAGGGACCCAGGTGACGGAGGAGCTGGGCTTGCGGAGCCGGCAGGGAAGGCACAGAGGACGTCTTGCATACGTCTGAAAGAGAACCCCAGGGGAGGGGAGTGCTGCGTTCTGCGTGGTGTCCAGGGGCCGCCCTGGAGTCTGGGACCTGTAGCCAGAAACTGCAGCCCAGCCTAGGAAGACCTCCCCGGTTGTCAGAACTGTCCAGAGAACACAGGGCTCCCGGCGACAGGTTTCCCACTCCGGGAGGTGCCCACCACAGGCCCCGTGACTCCTCACTGGGTGTGTTCAGGGGCCCTCTGAGGCCGGCTCTGCTCCGTTCCTCTTCTGCCCAGACTCCACTTGGGCCCATGCCCTCTTCCCCCACCCCCCCACCGCAGGGCCACGCTGCTCCTGGACCAGTACCGGAAGAAGTCCCGGCTGTTCCGAAGCAATGTCCTCCTGGTGCCGCTGGGGGACGACTTCCGATACGACAAGCCCCAGGAGTGGGATGCCCAGTTCTTCAACTACCAGCGGCTCTTTGACTTCCTCAACAGCAAGCCTGACCTCCACGTGCAGGTGGGAGGGGGCGCCGAGCTGGGGGGTGGTTGGGGGGGGTCCCTCTGCAGTGCTGCAGCCTGGCCTGGGAGGTTACCAGCTCCAGGGCAGGGGTTTGTGCCCGACTCTTGGGCAAGGGTCTCCCTTTTATGTCAGAATTCCTTCCTGGCCGCCCCCCCCACGTCTGCTTGCGGGCCAGCTGGGTAGGAGGTGCCATGACTACCTGTGCGTAGGCAGAGTCCCTACTCCTGGCGCCCAACTGCAGCACTCGGGGTCACAACTCCTAGAAAGTCTGGAACTGATGGGAGCGGGTTTGGGGGTCTCCACAGGCCCAGTTTGGCACCCTCTCTGACTATTTTGACGCTCTGTACAAGAAGACCGGGGTGGAGCCAGGGGCCCGGCCTCCAGGGTTCCCTGTGCTGAGCGGGGATTTCTTCTCCTATGCGGACCGGGAGGACCATTACTGGACCGGCTATTACACCTCCCGGCCCTTCTACAAGAGCTTGGACCGGGTCCTGGAAGCCCACCTGCGGTGAGACTCACCCCCCCCCTTCCAGGCCAGAGAGAGGAGAATCAGCCTTTGGGGTTTAATGAGGAGTTTAATGAGGATTGGCTCAGAATGCACCGGAAGGGCTTGGAGACCAAGGCAGGCAGAGACGTGGTGGAAGGAAGGGGGCGGGGCTTGCTGAGCGCGGCCGGCCTGGGAGTTGTACGGGCAGGAGGTTGACTGACCTCTCTCTCTGGGCAGGGGGGCAGAGATACTGTACAGCCTCGCTGTAGCTCACGCCCGCCGCTCTGGACTGGCTAGCCAGTACCCGCTCTCGAACTTCGCCCTTCTGACGGAAGCTCGGCGCACTCTGGGCCTCTTCCAGCACCACGATGCCATCACCGGCACGGCCAAGGAGGCCGTCGTGGCAGACTATGGCGTCAGGTGGGGGCTCTCCTCCTCCGCATTGGATCCATGCCGTGGCCCGCTGTCCTAAAGAAAGGCCGAGCTGGGCAGTCAGTGGGCAGGCCTGCCGAGGGCTCTTCCTGCTGGAGAGGTGGACGGTCTGTCAGTGGCTGTCTTCTCCATGCCCACCCCATGCCCCCTCTCCCCCCAGGCTCCTGCGCTCCCTTGTCAACCTGAAGCAGGTCATCATCAATGCAGCTCACTATCTGGTGCTGGGGGACAAAGAGACCTACCACTTCGATGCCGAGGCACCCTTCCTCCAAATGGTGAGCCCCCCTTCTCGATCTGCTCGGGGCGCTCTCGGGAGTGTGCAATCCCATCCAAGAGCTGCAGTATGAGGGTGTTGCTCTTCTTTTCCCGCCTGCCCTGGAGTGAAAGATCGGTGCCCAGTGCGGCTGGTGGTCCACAGCCAGGACAGGCAGGGGCTGGGGAGGAGACAAGGCTCTGAGCTTGACGCATGACGATTCTTCCTTCCCACCCATTTAATCCCAGGATGACACCCGCTCAAATCACGACGCGCTGCCGGAGCGCACGGTGATCCAGCTGGATTCCTCACCCAGGTGAGCCCGACTAGGCCAGGCGCAGAGGCGAAGCCACTCTGGCTCCCAACACCATCTCCCGCCCACACCTGCCCAAGCACCACAGGACTCGGCCTGGGTGCCACTGCCTGGGAGCAGTGGCCTCCGAGGTGAGCCTGCCTCTCCCTGCAGGTATGTGGTGCTCTTCAACCCCCTGGAACAGGAGCGGCTCAGCGTGGTGTCCCTGCTGGTCAGCTCGCCCCGGGTGCGTGTCCTGTCAGAGGAGGGTCAGCCCCTGGCTGTGCAGATCAGCGCACACTGGAGCTCTGCCACCAACATGGTCGCTGATGTCTACCAGGTGAGTGGGGGCCCCCAGGGTGGGCCCCAGCCCTCGGTGCTGACCCGGGGCCTCTCTCCAGGGCCTCACTCTGCCTGTGACACCAGCCTCCCACCCTCCCGCTTCCTGCCCAGCTTGGGGACAGCGGTCCTGGGGAGGGGGTTGCCCAGAGGACAGTCACTCCTGGGACTTGAGTCTGTCTTCGAAAGGAAGGCGAAGTTTGGTGGGTAGGAGAGTGCAAGAAACGGGGGCTGGGTTGCCCTGCTCTTCCTTCATTCAGCAAGTGTTTACAGAAAGCTTAACGTGCGCTTCCCACTTCGTAGTTGTTCAGGTATCATGTGAGACTCCTGGAAGTCTGACCAGAGGCAAGCGATGTCACCTCTACTTTCAGAGTTGGGGGGGGAGGGGGCGGGCACCGAGGCCCCAGGAGGTATCAGCATTTGCTCGGACTTTCTCAGTGAGGAAGTGAACGCCCCAGGCCTAGAATCCCAGGCCCGCTCCCAGAACGGATGCCCACGCCTCGTGGGCCGCCCTGCCTCACCCCTCCCTCCCTCGGCACTCCTTCCCTCACCCCTCCCTCCCACGCCCCTCCCACGGCAGGTGTCTGTGCCCATCCGCCTGCCGGCCCTGGGCCTCGGCGTGCTGCAGCTGCAGCTGGGTCTGGACGGGCACCGCACCCTGCCGTCCTCCGTGCGCGTCTACCTGCACGGCCGGCAGCTGTCCGTCAGCAGGCAGGACACATTCCCTCTGCGCATCATCGACTCGGGCGCCAATGACTTCGCCCTCAGCAACCGCTACATGCAGGTCTGGTTCTCAGGCCTCACCGGGCTCCTCAAGGTAAAGGGCCGGGGCGGGGGGCTGGGGAGGGCATGCCTGGCGGTGGGGCGGAGCTGAGCTGCCGCCTGACTGGCAGGGGGGCCACGGAGTGGGCTGTCTTGGCTCCGGGAGGGGCGGGGCACAGCATGGGGAAGCTGGGCTGGCTCCTCGGGGGAAGTTCGTCCATGCCCTCCCAGGGGGCAGGCCTGACATGCTGGTGTGGGGCCAGGGGTCAGGGCTGTGTTTTTTGGCAGAGCATCCGAAGGGTGGATGAGGAGCAGGAGCAGCGGGTGGACGTGGAGTTCCTCGTCTATGGCACCCGCGCGTCCAAAGACAAGAGTGGAGCCTACCTCTTCCTGCCTGATGGGGAGGCCCAGGTACCGTAAAGACTCCTCAAAAACCCAGCAGGCCCTGGGAGGCCCTGCTAACGGAGGGTCCGAGGAGCCCTGTGAACTGAGGCAGTGGGGAGGGACACGAGCCTTCTTCCAGGGTCATCCCTGCCTGCCGGCGGCTCTGCCCGAGCTGCCCCTGGGAGGTGGGGTGGGCCGAGGAGCGTCAGCTGGGGCCTTGGGCCAGCTCAGCGTGGGGTCTCCGGCTGGAGCCTGCTGGGAACAGGTATTTCTGCCAACGCTGGGCTGGTACCTCCCCACTCCACCTTCTGTGCTGTGGCTTCAGCTGCCGCCTGCTCTGTCCCCAGCCCTACGTCCCCAAGGATCCCCCCGTGCTGCGTGTCACCGAAGGCCCTTTCTTCTCCGAGGTGGTTGCCTACTACGAGCATGTCCGCCAGGTGGTCCGGCTATATAATCTGCCAGGTGAGCCCGGCAGATGAGGAAGGTCAGAAGAAAGGTCAGGGCTGCACAGGCTATGCCAGGCTCTTCCTTCTGCCCGTTGTCTGCTCATGCGTCTGTTCCCAGCAAACGGATCATCTGAGACGGGGATGACGTTAATTCTCTTGCAGTGAAGGCCCTCCAGAAATGCTGGGAGTTGCCAGGGGGTTGTGCACAGCCTCCCCCAGCCCATCTCTCAGGCCTCTCCATGCTCTCCCTTTGTCCTTCTGCCCAGGGGTGGAGGGGCTGTCTCTGGACATGTCATCCCTGGTGGACATCCGCGACTACGTCAACAAGGAGCTGGCCCTGCGCATCCACACAGACATTGACAGCCAGGGTGCCTTTTTCACGGACCTCAATGGCTTTCAGGTGATTCCCGGGGCCCTGGGAATCACCAGTCTGCCCTGACGGAGGTAGAGGAATCCGAGGCAAGAGTGATCAGGGGCTCCTTCAGACTGGGAACCCCTCGGGCCCAAATGGTTCCCCGGACGCCCTTGATCTGCTGGCTTGCCCCTCCCAGGTGCAGCCCCGGCGCTATCTGAAGAAGCTGCCCCTGCAAGCCAACTTCTACCCCATGCCAGTCATGGCCTACATCCAGGATGCACACAACCGCCTCACACTGCACACCGCCCAGGCCCTGGGGGTCTCCAGCCTGCACGATGGTGAGTGGGGAGCAGCAGCTAGGGAGCTATGGGGAGGGTGGAGGACGAGGCAGAAGCCCATCTTTGTCCCAGGGCCTCTCCTCTCAGGGGGCCCCACCCCTTTCCAGTCCACGTCACTTCCGTGCTTGGAGAACATTAACAGCTCCTGTCAGTCACACACGGCATGGCAGGAAGGCAGACGTGTGCTGTCACCCTCTCCCCTAGTGGAGGCAGCCATGGAGGTGACCTGGGGGTGGGGGTCCTGTTGGGTCCCTTTAAGAAGCACCAGGGTACTGAACGGTGATTCTTAACTGAGCTGTGCAGCCCACTTTTCCTGGCCAGGGATGGAAGTAGGGACAGTCGGAAAAGTGCATTTGATGTTATAATGAAATATTTAACAGGGGCGCCTGGGTGGTTCATTCGGTTAAGCGTCTGACTCTTGATTTCGGCTCAGGTTGTGATCTCGGGGTTGTGAGACTGAGCCCCATGTTGGGCTCCGTGGTGGGCATGGAGCCTGCTTGAGATTCTCTCTCTCCCTCTCCCCCACCTCTTGCTCTCTTGCTCTAAAAAAAAAAAAAAAAAAAAAAAATTTTAATTAAAAAAGATTTAGCAAAGGAGAAAAATATATAGTGTTTACTTACTAACGGTCATTAAAAGAGAGAATGGCGAATGGCGTTCTTAAGAATTGAAACAAAGCCATGAGGAGTACTGGGCTGGAGCTGGGCATGCCGGGCAAGCTGAGGTGGCTCTGTGTCCTCAGGGTAAAGGGAACAGTTTGCACTTGGCCTCTGAGGCCTTCAGATCTTCATGTTTGGGTTGGAGCCTTTGTGCAGGGCTAAGCCAAGAGCACTTGGTCCAGGCTGTGCTGGGGGCCGGTGGCTGGGGCACTGGAGGCCTGACCCCCTGCTGAAAGGGTGTGTCTCTGCTGCCCCTTCGCCCAGGGTCACCCTGCTATCAGACTTTGCCTGTCTCTGTGCCATTGGCTGCTAGCTGAGCCTGGTGTCCCCCCACCCTTGGTTCTCTCTGCCTTTAGGGAAACAGGGTGCTCAGATTATTGTTTGTTGTTGTTGTTTTGTTTTTTTTTTAAAGATTTTATTTATTTATTTGAGAAAGAGAGAAAATGAGAGACAGCACGAGAGGGAGGAGGGTCAGAGGGAGAAGCAGACTCCCCGCTGAGCAGGGAGCCCGACGCGGGACTCGATCCTGGGACTCCAGGATCATGACCTGAGCCGAAGGCAGTCGCTTAACCAGCTGAGCCACCCAGGCGCCCTGTTTTGTTTTGTTTTTTTTTTTAAAGATTGTATTCATTTATGTGAGAGAGAGAGCAAGACAGCACGAGCAGGGGGCAGAGGGAGAGGGAGAAGCAGACCCCCCCCCCCCCCCCCCCGCCGCTGCTGAGTAGGGAGCCCGACATGAGGCTCAATCCCAGGACAAGATCACGGCCTGAGCCGAAGGCAGACGCTTAACCGACTGAGCCACCCAGGCGCCCCAGGATTATTGTTTTATACTCATGGGGTCATTTTAGGACTTCCAGATACCTTTCCAAAAAAGGTTGCTCAGGGTAGAAACACTTAGGAACTACAGAAGTCAGAATCGGGCTGGGGAGAGGGAGAGGGCCACCTGAGTAGACTCCCTCGGGAGATTCTTAAAAAAACAGGTGCTGGGAAAAATCCTCACCCTGACATATGTCAGCTTTGCGGTGAGCCCCTTCCCCAAGCATGTATTTTACCAAGAAAGCCTAGGCGATCATCTGCCATCTCTTCTCCCCCGGGCACCCCTCGGTGATACCTAATGTGAGCTTGTGTCTGATCTGCCATCTGCCTGGCGTCCGCGCTCCCCATGTGACAGATGCGGCGGCCGAGCTGGAGTCCGTCCCAGTGTAGAGCAGGGGCGGGCGGGCATGTTCTAGTCACAGCAAAAGTCTGCCCGAGCCGCGTGGCCTCAGGCTTCTGCAGCAAGCGCTGGGCCTCCCAGAGCAGTTCTGTGTTCGCTTGCTTACTTCGTGGAAGTGGCCAGTCCAGATGTGGTCCCCAGCCTGAGCTCCCCGGCCTGCCCCCAGTCCTGAGGCACAGCGCCCGCCTGCCCGCTCTGGGCCTCTTGCTCGCTCTTCTGTGACTCTGGCCCTTCACTCAGCCCCCTTCCAGCCCAGGTCCCACGGCGCGTCCTCTCCCGAGTGACTGCTTCCGGCGAGCTCACCGGGCATTTCCCTCGGGGCTTGTGGTTGGGCTTCTTCTTCCAAAGCCCGACATCTGCTTGGGGATGGGGGTCGCAGGCCTGGGGCTCACCGTTAACGTCCCCAGGCCAGCTGGAGGTGATCCTGGACCGACGGCTGATGCAGGACGACAACCGGGGTCTGGGCCAAGGGCTCAAGGACAACAAGAGAACCTGCAACCATTTCCGCCTCCTGTTGGAGCGGCGAACCCTGGGCAATGAGGTAAATTCCGGGCCTCTCTCCCCCGGGAGCCAGGTCAGGCTGGTCCCTTGGGCGGCAGAGCTAGAGCCGGGCGAGGGGTAGTACAGGGCTCTTCCGGGGGTGTGGGGAGTGAGTCTGACGCTCTGCTGCTCCATCTCACCAACCCCACCGCGTCCGCTAACCCTCTCTGCTCCGGCCGCATTCATCTCATGGCTTTCTTTGCCCCCACCAGCCTGGCTTTTTCTCCAAACTGGCAGCCATGTTTAGGGACTTGGTCTTTCAGAGCAGCAGGAGCAGTAACCTCGAGGTAAGGGCCAGCGATGGGGTGTTGAACTAGCATTAGCGAGTCGTAACTGGCACTGGAGCCTGCGGATGACAGAGCCTGCCACTCAGTCCCCCGAGTCTGTGGCTCCGTCCTCACTCGCCGAGGACATCCTGAGCACTCGCTGTGCTTTGGGCCTGAGAGGGACACAAACATCTGCATTACTCACCCTGCTCTCTAGGACTTCGCTTGGGGGAAGTGGGCAGGGGGGCAAGCTCTGTGTGTAGAACTAAGGTAGAAATATACCCCCTGGTGCTGAGGAGGGAGAGAACGTCGTGAGCTGGGGGACAGAGGACTGCTTCTGGAGGAAAGGTCAGCCAAGCGCAGCTGTGATCAGTCGGGGTCCGATCTAATCCCATGAACCGAGGCACGGGTGGAAGGCAAGAGAGACAGTGTGAACGGGGAACAGCAGTGAGTTCGCTCAGCTAGAGTAGAGCTGCTTGTCCAGTGTGGTAGCTTCTAGCCACGTGTGAATATTTAAATGAATCAAAACTAAATACAGTACCAAATTCAGTTCTTCTTTCGTACCAGCCACGTTTCAAGTGCCCCGTGGCCACAAGTGGCTAGCAGCTACTCTCTTGTCCAGCGCAGGTATAGTGTTTGTATCTTTGCAGAAAGTTCTGGTGGCCGTGGCTGGGCTAGCGTGAAGTCAGGGGCTGTTTGGGGCAGACTGTAGTGGGCCTGGGACAGCTGGTGGGAGATTTTCTGGACTTTATGTTGGAGGCCAGGGGGGGACCAGGGAGACCAGGAAGGCTCTGCCCTGAGCATGTCGCTCTGACAGCAGGAGCAGGGTGGATCTTCAGGGAGATTGGAGGCGGGTGATGGTTTAAAGGCTGTTCAAGCAGGAAATGTCAGTGGCTCGAAGTGAGGAGGGAGGAGGGAGAGGTTGTGGGTGGAGGTGAGGACACGGCTGAGCGGGGGACGGAGGTCGGGGGAGGGGGAGGTGAGAGATTCTGGGCGACCGGAAGGAGAGTGGTGGTAGGGACAGAGGCCCGGACTGTGGACAAGTGGCCATCTGAGAGGAAGTCCAGGCCAGCCACCTAAACAGCAGTCCTCGGCGGACACAACTGTGGGGGGGGCCCTGGGCCCGAGGACCAGGGCCGGTGCTGTGGACATGGGCCCGTACGTGCAACCGCAGGGTCACTCTGAGTACTCCCTCCATCCATGCGAAGCACACACCTGTCTGACTCCCATTCTCCTCCCTCATTCTGAGAATCTGTGTGACGGGAGATGGTGCTTAGGGCATGGGGTGTGTGCTTGTCATAGATGTCATAGAAGCAAAAACCCTCAAAAGTCGAGAGAGGGCCTAGTAAATAGTCCTTTCTAAGTTGTGTGAGATGGAAAGTGGCCACATGTGTGTGAAGGGTCCTGGAGCCTCCCAGACACATCGGGGACGCTCTTTCCAGAGGAACTGACCTGGGCGTGCGTTTACCCTCCCCCCCCTCACCTGCATCTCGGGCCAACCTTGCAGGTCCAAGATGGCCGCTCCACCAGCTACCCGTCCCTCCTCAGCCACCTGACCTCCATGTACCTGAATACCCCAGTGCTTGCCCTGCCTGTAGCCAAGAGGCAGCTCCCGGGCCCCAGTCTCCGCTCGTTTCATCCCCTGGCCTCATCTCTGCCCTGTGACTTCCACCTGCTCAACCTGCGTACGCTGCAGGCCGAGGTGAGTGTCCCGCTCAGCTCTGCACCTCCAGGGCCAGGCTCTAGCCTTTCCTCACCCAGACTCCTCCCGGGCCCGGGACTGCCTGCTGGGTAGCAGTGCTGTTCCACCTGTGAGCCCCGAGTGGCCCGGGCCCCCCCACCGCCCCTTGTGTATCTGTCACCCAGGAGGATGCCTTGCCTTCGGCGGAAACTGCGCTCATCTTACACCGCAAGGGTTTCGACTGTGGCCTTGAGGCCAAAAACTTGGGCTTCAACTGCACCACAAGCCAAGGCAAGGTGAGCGGGGCCCAGGTATGGGCAGGAAAATGGGAAGGCTGCGTGAGGTGGGCAGTGAGGGTGGGACTGGGGGTGGGGGTCCCTCCAGGGCGTTTTGGAGAGAAAGGGAGAAGCTGTCGATGAGAAAAAAGCAAGCGAGGCCTGGTGGGGGCACGTTCCGGGGCGAGGCATACAGCTGGAGGCTTGTGCTCCATGAGCAGAGGCCACTGTCAGACAAGACGGGAAACCCCAGAAAGAAAACCCCCAAAGGCACCATGCTGCTACTTCTAAGCTCTATTCATGGTTTAAGCCGGTGCTGATAGGCGCCCTCACGTGCCACGGCCCGTGTGGGCACCGGCGGGTCCAGAGTGGACCCAGACGTGGTCCTCAAGGACCCAAGTGCAGGGAGGCACCATGTTGCCTCCATGAGGTTCTTCCAGAGGTGACAGGGCGTACAGAGGAAGAGCGCCCAGCACAGCCCCCGTACCGTGTTCTCTCCACAGGCGGCCCTGGGGAGCCTCTTCCACGGCCTGGATGTGGGTTTCCTGCAGCCGACCTCCTTGACGTTACTGTACCCTCTGGCCTCACCCTCCAACAGCACTGACGTCTATCTGGAGCCCATGGAGATCGCCACCTTCCGCCTCCGCTTGGGCTAAGGCTCCCTGTGGCCTGAAGAGAAAGCTCATCCACAGAGACTGCCTCTTACACAAGGTCGGGTTGGACAAACCGGACGGGAGTTCTGTCCCGATCTACCTCTCAGAACTGTGACACGCTGGGCTCCGCCCTCATTTTCTGTTTCTCGTCGCTTCTGTGTCCGGTGGCAGCCCCAAGCCCCGTGTCGGGTAGACAGGGCAGATGCTAGTGAGATCGTGGCAAGAGGGCCCTGGGTCAGAGTGCGCGGTGCCGGCCTCAGCTTTGGGTTATGAGTGGCGCCCAGTTGGGCACAGGCTCAAGCACCCATCGTTGTCCCATGACGGGATGGTGGAGAAGCAGGGTCAGAACAGGTAGCGGGGGCTGAATGGGTAGCAGCCCAGCGCCGGGGCCACTGGGGGCAGGACCTGGCTCTAGGGGGACCCCCCGGTTACGGAGGGACTGCTTGTCCGGATGTGACCAGCGGGAGCTGGGTGACGGCCAGGAGGAGGGGGATGGGGACCCGGAGTTAGCGTTGGGGCGGCGGAGGAATCCCTGCTTTCTGTGACCGTTCCGCCACAAGAGCTCCCTGGCCTGCACGCCCCGGTTCGGGGCTGTGGGGTGGCAGGAAGAACTCTCGAGAGACCATGTCATGGCCAGAGCTCAGAGGACGCTTCAGATACCAAACCCCCCGCCCACCTCATCGCAGGCACTTGGTCTGTGTGTGTTGATGTGTGGGATGGTGGCAGGGACGTGGGGGGGGGGGGGTCCTCCATCCTCCCTGACCCCTCTTTGGTTCCTGTACTCTGGACACCACTGTCCTCGGGAGCTCCTTCCCATCCTGGGGGCATTTGGTCTAGCACACTTCATTTCCCCGGAAAGAAAGTGGAGCCTCCAAGCGCCCATAAGTGCGAGCAATTTGAGAAGGCTTTCAGCCCCATCCCTACATGGGGGGTGGTTCATCCTTCTGCAGAAGTGTTTGAGCCCTGGCACGGGGACTAGGGGTACATAGCATACATTAGGCAGTACGGCTGCTCATCAGCCTTCGTTTCAGCTTCGATTAATAGAGAAAGGTTTCCGATAGTCTCTATAGATGCTGAAACAATATTTGGTAAAGTTTAAGATCTATCCCTCATTAAAAATCTTAGTAAGTTAAGATTACAGAGAGACGTCCTCATCTAGATAAAAAATCTCCATCACAAACCAGCAGTTAATGACATTCTAAAGAACCACGAGCATTCCCATACACGTCGGAAACTAGGACACTCGTTAGCAGTGTCCTGGCACTGTCACCCCCGCAGGAGACCAGGGGAAGGAGAGGACATTACAACTGTCATTGTTTGCAGACGATAGCACGGCCGACCTATAAAATCTAAGGGAGTCAGCGGGAGATCTACTGAGACCATTCTGTAAGCGGACACAGATGATGTACATGATGCTCCTGGAAACATTTCGGTTCTCTCTGAATCAACCCATAAATTCAGTGTATTCCAGCATGGTTGGATACTTTGGGAATTTGATAAGTTCTCAAGTTCATGTGGAAGAGTAAATATGTGAGAATATGTAATTCTGACGCTGGTGAGTCGGGGGCGGGGAGTGCTGAGGGAGTGAAGGACTGCCCAGGAGTGGCCCCTGTGACCTGGCGTGGGCTCAGACAGACAGGCTCATGGAACAAAAGGCAGAGTCCAGCAGCAGACCCCCAGGTAGACGGAAACTTAGTAGGACAAAAGGAGCATTTGAAGTCGGGGAAAAAGATGGATTGTTTAATAAATAGGAGTTTAAGACAACGGGCCCTCAAAGGAAGAGTTGGATCTGTAGCTCATGGTTGCCACAAAAATTAGTTCCAGAGGGAAGAAACCAAAAAAGTGCAACTACAAAATTACTGAAGGAAATATAGGAGATTATTGTATCTCTGGTGTGGGAGACTCTGTTTTAAACATAACACGAAACCTAAAAGATCTAATAAGGGAAAAGATAAACAGATTTTACCACCCCAAAATATTGAAAGTTTGTGTATGATGGGAAACATCACGGTTACAACACAAATGACAGATTGGGAGAAGATGTTTGCCGCACTTCCAATATTGATGAGTTAATTACTCCAGGAGAAAAGCTTGCTTTGGGGTCCTTGGAGAGGGTCCCCTGGGCCTGCTCAGTCACTCCCCGAACAACAAGAGTTCTTCCAGATCATCCAGGGCGGTTGTTGCCAGCGTCGCGCCAGGGCACGTGGAAGCCTGTCTAAATCATTGTGGAAGAAATAAGATTAGCAATGTGAGGTGCTCAGCACACAGTGCCTGGTACCTAGAGGAGCTCAGTAAATAGGAACTGTAATCTTATGAGTAAAGGACACTAAGCAGTTAGGTCACAGTAGGTGGTATTTGCTAGTATCACATGTCTTGTAATCAAATGATAAGGGAGACTCTGTGAAACCGCCCCAGGAAATGAGCAGAATAAAGGCTCTTACCTTTGGAGGTCTTAGATGTACCATGGAATTATTCATCTGCCAAGAGCAATGTTTAATCCCGCACACTGGCCTTTTTAAAACTACTCCAGGCAGCGGTGTTCAAGGTGTGGTCCAGAATCACCAGGAGTGTTTGTTTCAGGCCCAGCTTTTTGGCCTGTCCTGGCGAGGGCTGCCCGTCAGCCTGGATGTGGGGATGAGGGGCCCATGGAGCAGAGACCGAGCCTCGTTGAGACAGCCCTATAACAAGAACCAGAGACAGACCTTCCAGTTGTGTGTGGGAGGGAAACCCAATTCCGGGGCACCATCTACTGAACCCATTTCTGAGGGTAGCAGTCAAAGAATCTGCATTTTTAACGAGCTTCCAGGCGATTCTTTTGCACACGGTAGTTTGGAAATGGGCCTATGATTTTAAGGCAAGCAGCAGTCCTTTACCACGGAGCCCTGGCACTGAGGCCTCCGTTCTGAGGGTTATAATCATAATTAGAACCAGGACATGACACAGAGGCAACCTCAACCCCTGGAACTAGAATTCTCTTCCTTCCTGCACCCCTCCAGCCACTTAGAACTACCCCATTTCCACAAAGAAAGGAACACCGGGAAGGCGGACCGAAACCAAGAACCGAGGCCCCCTGTGCAGGCTGAGCCAGGCACGGACTGTGCTCTGACTCAGCTTCCCTGGGGGGTGGGCAGAGAGACCTGTAGAAAGAATGGCGTCTCTCAGCGAAAGCTCACCTGCCTCCCCCACCATCAGAGCAGTCGGCCACCTGCACTCACGCCCTCATGGAGGAGGAGAAGCACAGTCCGGGTGGTGGGAGCGAGGCTCACCGCCCAAAACTGAGATCTCTGTTTTTCACTAACAAAAATGTGTACACATAAACACTTCGAGGGGCAGGTCTCATGGCAAGAACAGGCGAGGGAGGAGGCGGCCAGATCCTTCAAAACAAACCCTGATTTTACTTAGGGTCTGTGGGAAATCAATTCAGAACTTCTTAATGGTTACCAGGACCAAGGGGATCTGCAGAGCATCTCTGTCCAGTCTGGGTCCTGACTTTGGACACCGCCCCGCAGTTGAAGATAAGCCTGAACTGAAAGTGAACTCCGTGGGCACAGGAGACTCGGGGGGGGTGGGGTGGGTGGGAGATGAGCACTTCCCAGCCCTTGGAACATGAGAGGGTTGAAGATTTAAAACCCAGCACCGAGTGTGGAAGCCTTGAGGAGCTCTCCGGGGCGGCGGGGGGGGGGGGGGGGGTTCCCTGTCGGCACGCTGAAGGACTTGCATTGAAACCAGAGGCGTGAGCACCCCTGCACTGTTGCCTCCTCAACTCCTGGTGCCCTGGGATGGGGAGTGAGGTGCTAACGGTGCAAAAGCGTAGTCCTCCTAAGACCGGAGGAACTCTCCTTTTGACCCAGAGCTGAGAACAGCGACGGCCCTGAGCAGAGGGGAAGCTGCACAGCTCAAGGGAAAGAGCAGTGGAGGGGAGCCGTGCCAGGAGCCGCGCCGGAGTCCGTGTAGGACACCCAGGTGACCGAGAGTGACCGAGGAATGCCGAGAGGCCAGAGCCAGGCCAAGTGAGGAGCACAGGACGAGAAAGCAAAGCGGCTGCAAGGAAAAACAGGACAAAATGTAAGCAGCCCCAAATAGTACTTTATTGAAATAGAGTCTACGTGTTGGAGCTCCAACACTGGATTTGGTGCAGAGGGATTTGGAAAACAGAGCTGAGGAATCACTTGAAGATACCACAGGGCTAAAAGGAAAATATAAAACAGAGGTTAAGAAATATGGCAGATAGGGGCACCTGTGTGGCTCAGTTGGTTGAGCAACTCTCAGTTTTGGCTCAGGTCATGGTCTCAGGGTCCTGGGATGGAACCTTGTGTCAGGCTCTGCACTCAGGCGGGGAGCCTGCTTGAGAGTCTCTCTCCCTCTGCCCCTCCCCCCACTCGAGTGTTTTCTCTCTCTCAAATAAATATGTAAAATCTTAAAAGAAAAGAAAAAGAAATATGGCAGATGGACTTGGAAGCATTGACATAACGTTTAGTAGCACTTTTAGGAGAGACTAGTGAGTAGGGAAGAGGAAACCGTCAAAAGGATAGTGGGTGCGTTCTTCAGAAATGAAGAAAGATATGTATGAGTCCTTGGAATGAGTGCTCACCAAGTTCCAAGAAAGGAACTTGTTTAAAAAAATCCTCCCCTACATATATTGCAGATAAAACCCTAAAAATCAACCAGAAAGAGACTCCAAAAGGAAAGACCACCAAAATGACAGTAGACATCTAGTTAGCATCAATAGATAACCTGGAGTCCATGAAATAATACAATCAGACTTTGAGAACATAACTGCCAACTCTGGACCTGGTGTTAGCTGTGCTCCCATTCAGAGTGAGGGAGAAATGGCATTCCCAACATGCAAAGGCTGAGAGTATGCAGCGTACAAAACTTCAGTGGAAGAATAAAGGTATTCTTCAGAAAAAAAAAGTCCAGGGTGCATAAACCAATGGTGGGTAGACCTAATAAGTATCGGCTATAAGCTATAATATAGCTTCAAAAGAGGCAAGAATGAATATTCCAGATAGCAATAATGTTAGGTAGTATTCCTGGGGTCCTTGTTCAGAAGAAATAAAAGCACACCTCACGATTCATATGCACAAATGGATGAGGATGTTCACTGGAGCATTGTGTGGTGAAAAAACCAGAAACAAAACCCGTTAGAAAGGGGAATGCATAGTGGCACCTGACTGGCTCAGTTGGTAGAGCATAGGACTATTAATCTTGGGGTTGTGGGTTCAGGCCCCACATCCGGCACAGAGCTTATTCAAATTAAAAAAAAATTTTTTTAAAGGAATGCGTAGGGACGCCTGGATGGCTCAGTCAGTTAAGCATCTGCTGCCTTCAACTCAGGTCATGATCCCAGGATTCTGGGGTCAAGCCCCACGTCGGGCTCCCTGCTCAGTAGGGAGCCTGCTGTTCCCCCTGCTTGTGCGCTCACACGCTCTCTCTCTCTCTCTTACAAATAAATAATAAAAAAGGGAATGCATAAAGAAAATACTATCCATTCATATAATGAAATACTAGAAAGTAGTTTAAAGGAATGAGCTAAACATTCATGTGCACTGACAAGGATAAATCTCAAAAGCATTGCTAAAGGAAAAGAAAGTTACAGGGGTGCCTGGCTGGCTCAGTCAGGAAAGCATACAACTCTTGATCTCAAGGTTGCAAGTTTGAGTCCCACATTGGGTGTAGAGATGACAAAAAAAAAAAAAGAGTGATACATACTTATGACAAAATACTCCAAAACAAGTACTATAAGGACAGTCTTTTCAACAAATGGTGTTGAAAGAAGTTCTACTATGGGTAAAATGCTATCAAACAGCATCGCCCACTACAGAAAAATCGTTTGAAAAGAGTCAATCAATGTGGCAAACTAAATTATTAAGAAACAGCCACAGCTACCCCACCTTCAGCAACCACCACCCCGATCAGTCAGCAGCCATCAAGGAGGCAAGATCCTCCACCAGCAAAAAGATTACAACTCACTGAAAGCTCAGATGATGATTAGCAGTTTTTTGGCAATAAAGTATTTTTAAATTAAGGTACACACACTGTTTTCCTAAAGACAATGCTACTGCACACTTAATATACTACAGTATATAGTGTAAACATATACACTGGGAAACCAGAAGTTTCATTTGACCCGCTTTATTGTGATACTCCCTTTATTGTCGTGGTCTGGAACTGAACCCACAATATCTTCGAGTTATGCCTATAATCTCAAATGGCTTAGGGGAAAAAGTTACTGTACTTCCAACTTTTAAGTTTCTTTTTTTTTTTTAAAGATTTTTATTTATTTATTTGAGAGAGAGAGAATGAGAGACAGAGAGCACGAGAGGGAAGAGGGTCAGAGGGAGAAGCAGACTCCCCGCTGAGCAGGGAGCCCGATGCGGGACTCGATCCTGGGACTCCAGGATCATGACCTGAGCTGAAGGCAGTCGCTTAACCAACTGAGCCACCCAGGCACCCCCAACTTTTAAGTTTCTGATTGTTTAAATATATATATTGAGTTAAGGGCACCTGGGTGGTTCAGTCGGTTAAGTGTCCTACTCTCAGTTTTGGCTCAGGTCATGATCTCATGGGTTGTGAGATTGAGCCCGGCATCAGGCTCCCCTCTCATTGGGGAGTCAGCTCAGATATGCTCTCCCTCTGCCCTTTCTCCTGCTTGTGCTCTCTCTCTCTCTCTCAAATAAAATCTTAAAAAAAAAACCAAAAACTTAGGGTGCCTGGGTGGCTCAGTTGGTTAAGCGACTGCCTTCGGCTCAGGTCATGATCCTGGAGTCCCGGGATCGAGTCCCACATCGGGCTCCCTGCTCAGCGGGGAGTCTGCTTCTCCCTCTGACCCCTCCCCCTCACATGTGCTCTCTCTCTCTCTCTCTCATTCTCTCTCTCAAATAAATAAATAAAATCTTTAAAAAACTTTAAAAAATTTTTAAAGGCTTAATAGTGTGGCAAGAAGGGGAATTATGGTCCTGATCTGTCACTGTTCCACCTGTTTGACCATTAACAAGTCTTGTCACCTCCTTGAGCTTCATGTTTTGTCTCTGTAAAATGAAAACAATAGCCGGGCCCTGCACTACTACCTTGTCTGGTTATTATACAGAACAGATGAAGTAACACCTGTGAAGAGGTTTTTTTTGTACAACATCAAGCACCCTGTGTGACAGTTTACCCCTGCATTCTGTAAGTAACAGGATTTTCATTAAATGTCCTGAAACCTTAATTTTAAGCCACTTAAAAGCTGCAGATATATATATTTTATTTGATATTAAATATATATATATAAACTGCAGGTTTATCATATATACATTTATTAATAGTATAATAAATATACTATCTGTTAATAAAGTATATTACTATGCTATTAAGTTATTGATTTATTAACATTTATATATAAGTATATAAATATATGTATTTAAGTGTAAGGAATAAAGTTTTTAAAAATCCTGTAATCCTACCTCCCCGCAAATTATTTATTTATTTATTTATTTATTTATTTATTTATTTATTTATTTAAAAGATTTTATTTATTTATTTGACAGAGAGAGACACAGCAAGAGAGGGAACACAAGCAGGGGGAGCGGGAGAGGGAGAAGCAGGCTTCCCGCCGAGCAGGGAGCCCGATGCGGGGCTCGATCCCAGGACCCTGGGACCATGACCTGAGCCGAAGGCAGACGCCCAAGGACTGAGCCACGCAGGCGCCCCCCTGCAAATAATTTATTAAACTAAAACCAAAATTCTCCAAAACGTACCACATCCTGGCCAGCCTTAAGAGGACTACACTGAACTTTGGGACTTTGATCCATCTACCTTGGACTACCCTGAAACTCGTTTCCTTTTAAAGTCGCCTTCTTGCGGCCCTTCACCATTTTTTCCTGCAGAAACTGCACCGGGGCCTTCTTTGGGTAAATAACCACCGTGGTCTAGCACGAAATGGCCTTTTGACTTAATTTCCTCATTCCCCAGGTGTATCCTTTCCAAGGGGCCAATAAGCCTCAGGTGCTCGGCAGCGACCAGAAATCCGTCACTTGCAGACCCCAGCGCACGGACGCCACCTAGCGGCCGGCCGTCTCTCCCAGACCCCGCCCACCATAGGCCTCCGGGGGCGGGGCCGCCCGGCGGCCACTTCCGAAGGCGCCCGGAAGTTCGTGTCACTTAGCAACCAAAGGACCCGGCGGCGTGATAGGGCTGAGATCTGGGATGGCCTGCGAACGGCGACGAGTTTCCGGGGGGTCTGGGGTGAGGGACGCGCAGTAACCCCACCGGCCCTGTCCTGTTGCTGCTGGTAAGCAGGTGGCATTCCTTTCCAAAACATCTGTCATCCCGTCCAACTTTCTTAAAGAGGAAGACTACTACCATTTCTTGAACACCTACTTATGTGTCAGGCTCCGTCTGAGACGGGACCTAGTCTAACCCTAGTAATTACACCGCGTATCTCACTGATAAGGAAGCCAGGCTCGGGGCGGGGGCCGGGGGGTGGGTCCGAGGCCCTCAGCGTGAGCGACCTGTCCGCTGGGGGCACGCAGTCGGTACCCTGCCATGCCGAAGGGCAGGCATCCCGCCTACCTGCTCCCCATTTGGCAGGCTGAGGAAGGAGCAGCAAGAACTTCAAACTTTACCCCAAATGCTTTATTTTTCCATAATGACTTATGAACTAGTGTTTACAGAAGCCCAAGTCCCCGAGGGGCCAGAGTTCATTCATACCGAATAGCAAACAGCCCCGAGGCCTGGAGAAAGGGCAGTAAGTGCATTAGGATTGGACGGGCTGCATCTGATTTCCTCAATCCAGGGCTCAGCTTAGTCGGCAGGACACAGTCAGAGTGAGAAGAGACAAGTATTTTTTGGCCTCTCGTATCTGGGCTGAACCAGTCAGGGAGCGAGATGGAGAGGCAAGGAAAGGCTGGAATAGGAATCCTTTCTGGCCTGGCCAGTGGAGTCTGGGCCCCTGATGGCTCCAAGCCCTGCTCAAAGTGTCAGCCCCCGCTCCTTAAACAGCTGCTTTAGAGCCTCTTCCAACTGTCGGTTTGTTCCCTGAAGCCCCTTCACCACTTGCGCTGCCCACTCGAAGTATTCCTGGACTCGATGTTCAGACCATCCTGCATGAGAATGGACAGAAAACTGCTCACATGGCATCCAGGACAGCATTGCATTTTGCCCACTTCTGCCCACTTCCTGGAGGGCGTGGTGCAGGGCCACGAGATGTTCCCGATGGGATTTGTCCTGAAAACGTCCCCTTGGCCCAGTTACTGCACTTCTACGGTGTGAAAGATCAGAGTGGTCTAGTAGGATTAGCTGGGGGAATCAACAAGAAGGCCCGGGCTCTTTTTTTTTTTCCATTGGAACTGACCAACCTGTGCCTCCAGAAGAAGGACGTCCCTCCCCTTTCCCTCAGAGCAGGTGGGGGAGCGTACCCTCTGGGGTGCAGCGATTCAGGTCCCTCAGATTGTACAGCTTGTCTGCCAGCTTCACCAGTTTAGCCCCGGGACTGCTGTGGGGTGCCTGCTCCACCTGCAGCCGCTTTCTCTCCAGCTTGGGCAGAGTCTTGTCATCTGTTACTTCCTCCACCAGACGCCGCACCTGAGCGCCAAAGTGCAGCTCCACCTCATCCAAGGTGGTGTCTGTGTCCTCCACTGTGTCATGGAGCAGGGCTGCCTGAGGACAGGCTTCCACTTAGCCCTGTGACTCCAGGCAAGGGGTGCCCAGGGCCCAATGGGGTCCCTGATCCCCACCCTAGCCTCCTAGGAGAGAACGAGGGGAGTTACCTGTAACACCACAGTGTCAGTGATTCCCGCCTCATGGGTCAGGATCCGAGCCACACCTGACGGGGCAAAGCAGGAAGTCAGACCTGAGGGAGTCCCAGGCTGCGTGCTGCGGCTTTTGCAGAGCCAGCTGTGGCCTCTCACTAGCCAGATGGCCTTTACTCTCTTTGGGTGTCAACTGTGCAGAGGAACAACCATGCCTACCGCCCCGGGTTGTTGTGAGACTTACACACGGAGAGTGCCCGGCACAAAGCCTGGTACAGAGTAGGGGCTCAATGAGGCGCCCTCCGCGTTCCCTTCCCGGTGCCCACCCCCTAGACACCGCTGCGGTCGCTCCCCGGGCGGTGCGCCCACCGATAGGGTGGTTGATGTAGGGGGTCCCTTCGGGGTCCTTTCGCCGCTGCAGTCGGTGCTTGCGAGCCGCGAAGTCCGCAGCCTCCACCAGCTGCGCGGCCTCGGAGCCCATTGCGCGGGTGGGGCGGGCGACTGACGTCCCGGGAGCCCCTGGAGCCCAGACGGAGCGTCCGTAGCGCCCCCTGGCGCCGCGGAGGCCGGGAGCTGGGGAGTCTGACCCACACAGGTTTCTCGGGAGCTGACATCCTGGCGGAGACAGCAACTGGTGTGGGCAGCTGCCCTCAGCATCGCAGCCCCTGGTTCAGACGATCTGCTGGGGGTGCAAGAAGGACATGGCCTGCCTCCCTGGGAACCCACAATCTCGGGGAAGGAGGAAGACAGTGTTCTCACAGTGTGCTGGATTCAGGGCAGGAAGACACAGGGGACTATGGTACTTTGGAGGAAGGGCAATTCACCTAGCCTCCCGGGGTCAAAGACAACCTCTTCCAGGAGGATCGTCTCCTCCCATGAGAAAACAATTCTTCAATGTCAATGCTCTGAAAATTCTCAAAGTGTTCTAAAAATGGTTTTCCCTGCAGGGAGGGACTGGTTGGAATGGGCATGGGAGCCTCACCTTTGGGCCCAGAAGACCCTACGACCTGACCTTCTGGAAACTGGAGCTTACACTAGAAGCCTGCCTAATTGCTTCAGGTTTAGACTCCCGGGCAGCAGTGATGTTTCTGCAAGAACTGTCTTCTTTGTTCTCAAGTGCTGCATTTCTTTCTTGTACCATAACTGTTCCTGCTTCAGTCCCCAGACACCTGCTGTGGGCCCCTCAGATGATAACTGTTGTCATGCTGTAATGGGAGCATGGCATTGTAAGGTCTCCATAGACTAGAATAACAACACTGCTGGCTGGTGGCCTTGGGCCTTCTAGAGAAATTCCGTCTCTGCAGATGGCATCTATGAGGTTTAAGGGGTAAGAGAGAACTGGAGACCCTGGAAGAGCTTTTCCTGTGAACTGGTTTGCAAAGTATAGTACTCCAACCAGACTGATAGCTTTTATGTTTTGGCTTGTAGCTGGGGCAGACAAGGGCTCAAGGGAAAAGTTAATGGAAGGACTTGCCCTTGTTTTTCAGCTAGTCTTAGTGGTTGCCATGATTCAGACGTTAAGGAGGGAAGCTCCAAACGCTGTAACTGAGGTCCCTGGGGCCTGAAATGGAACGACCAGAATTCCCAGTGCTTCCACAGCAACCTGGAAATTGAGAGTGGGTAGAGAGAAACATATCTGGCTCTAAATGCTTGTCTGTTCTTCAGCCTAATGGCTCATCTTCTCTCTCATGCCTCTCTGCTCTCTAGTCTGCTGAACCTTTTCCCCTTCAGCTCAGAAAACCTTAGGCAGCTGGGAGACACAGTCCCCACGTTTTCCAACAGAAGATAGAAACTCGGTCACTTTCATCTCTCTCCAGAGGTCTGTGATAGAAGCTTCAGGTTTGTGTTATTGGCGCCCAGGGACCGTGTGGTTTTGACTATTTCCATACTGTCTGCAGCCATGGCTTAGAAAGAGAGATGTTGGGGTTCCTAAGACCAGCGCTGAGGTGGAGGTGACCACTCATGGGCTTTCAGAGGAGGCTGGGCCTTTTGCTGACTGGCCTGACCGTGGGGCGGCTGCTGCTCTTCAGCTGGGTGCCGCTTGCTCAGCCGACCTCTCTCTCAGGTACACCTCCTCTGCGTGCACCCCTCTTCAGGCCCCTACAATCACCGCAGGGTATGAGCTGCTCTGGGCAGCCAGTGGGGGGTGGGGGGGAGCCTAGCCTTTTAATAATGGCTAATCATTTCACTCTCCAGAAGGGTTGGAGTTGGGTGTGGCCAGGCCATTCTTGCCTGTCTCCAGCCCCCTTGCTCCTCCCTTCAGCATTGGCCCACCACACCCACTTGTGCCAGACCACCTGGGACGCTGATGGCCGCTACTACCCCGGTTTTTTCTGTCCTCGGCTCTCTGATACCCCGGAGGAGGCCTACTGCTGCCACCTGCAGGCTGCAGGGGGCTCCTGCTGCACCCGGGCTGAATTTGAGGCCTTGTACCAGGTCAACCTGTCCGCCCTTCCACCCCCACCCATCCTCAGGTGAGAACTCCAAGCCCCAGAGCCACTGGGACACTGGCAGGGTGTTCCAGCATCCGGAGTTCTGTTTTTAAATTCTGGGGCGGGAGGCTTGTAACATACAGACGAGGGGAGGGGCCGACTTCAAACAGAAAATCGCGTGAATACATAATGACAAAACTGTTGTGTGAAAGGAAGTTCAGGGGGCTGTGTCAGCGGGTAACAGGGAGCCATTGCATGCACTGTGGGACTGGGGTGAAGTGGGACGGGTGTCAGACTGAGAGGATCTTGTAGTGGGTTACAGCCATTATAGTCGGGGTTTTCAAAACTGAATCTGTCCATGGATGGCTCCATGGCACCTGTGAGCCCCCTGAATTTCTATTTACGAATTCTACATTTCTCCGGGGAGAGGGGTGTCCCGAGCATTCTCCGGACCCTCAGGGGCTCTGTAACCGACAGGCTGCAGCAGCAAGCACGCGGCTGGGGCCAGCACCCTAATACTCTCCCCTCTCCTACAGGGGCCGGGGCCCGCTCCTAGCCCTGGGTCTCTATACCCTGCTGCTCGTGGCCCTGATGACCGCCGACCTCGTGCACTTCTGCCGCGGTCGGGGCGGGGGCCGGCGCCGGGGCCCCTGCCAGCCTCCCTCTGGGTCCTCCGCCGCGCGCCCCTTGCAGGTCCCGGTGGGAACAGACTAGGCGCGCCCACGGCCTGTCTGCACCGCGGACTCGAGCCCCGCCCACCAGAGCCCCGCCCACCGGCGCGCTCTCGCCGTGGCCCCGCCCCTCCCCTGCCTCCGCCTCTGACGCAGGACCGGGGCGGGGCAGCCGACGCCAGATTCCTGAACCGGGTCCCACTCCGCGCCAGAGACTGCGCCTGCGCGCGCCCTGGACGCCCCCTCGCTCCGTGATGACCGTGAGTGATCCAGGCACTCCCGAGCCCCGGCCGGTCGCCCCCGGGGTGCGTACGCATCCTCCCGCTCCATCAGCACTTCCCACCTGCTCTGGCATTCCCTGGCCTCCTTCTCCCCCAGTCTTGGCCTTCCACGGGACTTGCCCCTGATCCCCGGGCTCCTTTCTCCCAGCTCCCCGGCCCTGGCCTGAGCCCACCCGCGACGTTTCCACCTGTTCCCTCCACAGGCCAGCGCGGTGGAGCAGCTGCGGAAGGAGGGCAACGAGCTGTTCAAATGCGGGGACTACGAGGGCGCCCTGACGGCCTACACTCAGGCCCTGGGTCTGGGTGCTACGCCCCAGGACCAGGCCATTCTGCACCGAAATCGGGCCGCCTGCCACCTCAAGCTGGTGAGGGAGCCGGCTGCTCTTCCTCTGCCCTCCCTGGGCCCGGTTTGCCCAACTCGCTGCTGTTTGGGTCCCGGCTGGGCATTCACCTTCCCAGGCCACCTACACTTACTTGTCTGATGTCTTTTGGGCCTCAGGGTGGTGGGGAATCGAGTGGCTCTAGAGCACAGCCCTGCTGCCCAGCTAGTGCCCTGAAATGGAGAAGACCAGCCTCTCAAGCTCCTGTTCCTTTTCTTACAGGAAGATTATGACAAAGCAGAAACCGAGGCATCCAAAGGTAGGGGACTGTGGGCTGGGGTGCGGAGCTGTGGGGCTTCTAATGGTGGGCGAGAACTCTGGGGCCACTGCACCTTCACATTTTCCTTTCCCTTTGGCCCCAGAAACACCTCTGCCTTCTTTCTTTCCCACTTCCTCGGGCATTTCCTTCTCTGCAGCTACCCTCACCTTTTCTGAGGCTGGAATACTGAGCCCCACATCTGTCCCCCCACCTTCCTCGGGCCCTCGAGACCTTTCCCTACTGCTCTTGCCTGGAGACAGTGGCCTCATGGGCGCTGACAGAGCTCCCGTTTGTGCTCAGCCATTGAAAAGGACGGAGGAGATGTCAAAGCACTTTACCGGCGCAGCCAAGCCCTAGAGAAGTTGGGCCGCCTTGACCAGGCTATCCTCGACCTGCAGAGATGTGTGAGCCTGGAGCCCAAGAACAAAGTTTTCCAGGAGGCCCTGAGGAACATCGGGGGCCAAATTCAGGAGAAGGTACATGAATGACCGAGAGAGAGGCAGAGAGAGAGAGGCATTGACAGGCGGTAGAGGGACACTGGTAAATGGGTCTGGGCAAAGGGTGTAAACACAGGAGATACTGATGGCAAACAAGCTTATGTATTGATGCTCAGCCTTGCTAGTGGTTAGGGAGAAGCAAATGGAAATAACAGCAAGGTGCTGTCTTTTCGGTGGTCTGTTTGGCAAACTTTTAAAGTATATACACTTTGCTAGAAGAAGGGAGGTAGACGCCTAAGTGGTGGGTTTGCTCATGACTGCCGGAGTCGATATATATTAGTACAGCTCTTTCGGGGAGTACCTGAACATAGCTCTTAAAATTTTAAACGAGCGTATCCTATGATCCAGTATGTTTACTTGCTGTCCTCCCTGGAGAAGCCTATCCCATGTACACAAGCAGGCGTGTTGTGTATGTTTATTTCAGCCTTGTTTGTTGTAATGAAAAATAGGAGCTTGGCTAACTGCCCAGCAATAGGGGAATGGCTAAATAAATGGCGTGCTGCCCTTACTGTGGACTCCTATATCATAGTTACCAACAATAGGTAGATTTACGTGTATAGACGGGGAAAGAGAATACTTTTTTTGTTTGTTTTTAAAGATTGTATTTATTTATTTGACAGAGAGATAGCGCACAAGTAGGCAGAGCGGCAGGCAGAGGGAGAGGGAGAAGCAGGCTCCCCGCAGAGCACGGAGCCCGATGCGGGGATTGATCCCAGGACCCTGGGATCATGACCTGAGCTGAAGGCAGATGCTTAACTGACTGAGCCACCCCGGCGCCCCAGAAAGAGATTACTTAAATGAAAAAAAGCCAAGTATGCTGTAACACGCGTAGTATGATACCGTTTATGTTGAAATAGTACCCCACGTACACTCTCAAAACAGTACCAAGTTTCTTCTGTGGGCCCACTTGGGTGTGTAAATACGAAGAAAAATATTTTCAGAGATAACGCATCAAAACGATAAGAGCATGACCCATGGGGAAAGGAGTGGGATTGATGGAGTTTTTTAAAGAGATTTTGCTTCATCTGTTAACTTCATGATATAGAAAGAGACATTGCTGGTATAGTACATATGTGAAAAGTTACTTTAGGAGAAAAGGACCTAAAGCCCATCATGAACCACAACGAAGCTTGAATTAAGCAGATCATGTGGTGTTACAATACTGTCACAGTGAGAGCAGGTAATATGCTGGCAAACACCTTATTGAAAGGTTGAGACTTGGGAAAGCAGGTCGTTTTTTCCTCCATGCCAGCTCTGTTCAGTCAGCAGGAGCTGCCTGAGCCCTGTGTTGAGGTGGATGAGGAAGCAGGTTGGTGGGCCTAGCAGAACGTTCCATGCATGACTGATTGGTCATGTCCGCCATGGATGCAAAGGGGGAAGCGGGGAGTGGCACACGTGCTAGGTACGTGCCACCATCCATGCCCTGGACCGTGGGGCGGGAGAGGGCCTATGATGATCTTGCTCGATTAGATGATTTCTAAAAGTCGTCAGAAAGAGAATTCTGGAGCCCCAGGGAGTGTTTGCAGCTACCTTGTGGCCCGCTGACTCCCTTGCTGCAGGTGTCAATGCTGGGTTGAGTGTCACGGGCAGAGCACCCATGCTGCCACAACATGGAGGGCACCTCCGGGAGGGGGTGGCCCCGTGGCTCACAGGGTGCCCTTCCCTTCTGAATGGCGCCGCCCCTACCGCCCGAGCGGGAAGTAGCTCAGAAGGGAAAACAGCCGCGGGACGTTTGGGTGAAGCTGCCAGGCGAGTCTCTTCCTGCCTAGGGTAGCGTGGTGCGAGCCCGAAGCCCAGGTGTCCTAGCTGTGCCTCCTAGGGACGGGAGCCAGGCCCTGGGAGGAGCAGAGGGGAGCACACAGGGAATGCGCTGTCTCTGGCAGAAGGAGTGACCTCCTCCATGCCTCATTGGCTTTTCATAGGTGCGATACATGTCCTCGACGGATGCCAAAGTGGAACAGATGTTTCAGATACTGTTGGACCCACAAGAGAAGGGCACCGAGAAGAAGCAAAAGGTATAGGTCTGGAGTGAGCGAGTGGGGGCAGAACTGCCACTACAACCCCACCCCCACCCCCATGGTGCCCTCGCTGTGAGCCTGTGTCGGCCCACCAGCCACTGCTGGCCCGCTGTGGTGCATGGTGCTCCTCGGGCCACGCAGCCGGGCTCCCAGCGAGAACTTACAGGGCCTGGGGCCTGCGTGTGTCCTTTTACTTACTTACTGGAGGAAACCGAAGTTCAGAAACCTGGGGCCTGCGTGTGTCCTTTTACTTACTTACTGGAGGAAACCGAAGTTACATTTATGACACGGTCACTTACCTGCTAAATGGAAGCAGTGTGGTCCAGAGCTCAGGCTCGCTGCTCACCCTGGCCTGTGCCGTGTGTAGCGTCCACATCATGGTGCGCTTCTTTGACATAGGCTTCCCAGAACCTGGTGGTGCTGGCCCGGGAGGATGCTGGAGCTGAGAAGATCTTCCGGAGCAACGGGGTTCAGCTCCTGCAACGCCTGCTGGACACGGGCGAGGCTGACCTGATGCTGGCAGCTCTGCGCACACTGGTCGGCATCTGCTCCGAGCACCAATCACGAGTAGGTGGGGCGGGGGGCCAGTTACTACCTCAGTCAGGCTCTCTGTTCCTCCATCCACCCACCCACCCACCCTTCCACCCCTCACTGTATTCCCAGAAGAACGGAAGGCAGAGTACAAGGAGACGTGTAATGAGAGGAAAACTTAAAATGGCTCCAAAAAAAACCATCATGATTTGGGATGAACTGGGGCCTGTAAAAAGCGGAAGCAGCCCACTGACACCCTGAGCCTGTACCTTAAGTAGGCTTGAGCTAGGCTTTCCTGGAGCTGGCTCAGAGACGCCTTGTTTGGACTCATTCATTGTACAGTAAAAGCAAGCTCTTGCAAGGAAAGGGGCCCCCGTCCTTCGCTAACCATCAAACTGACATCTGCCCAGCAGCGGTGTCCTCCAGCCAGTGACATGGTCAGTGATGTCACCCACAGCATCTGTACCATCGAGACAGGGACCAGATAGGAGGGGCTTGACCCTGAACTGGTTGTCAGCGTAGATGGGACATGTCCAGCACAGACACTTGTGCAAGAACAGTCCTGCGCTGGCTGGACCCAGGGGGCAGGAACTCAACCCTTGGTTCCTTTGAGAGGTGCCCATAATTCTGAGATCAGAGAGGGCTATGGGATATTCCGTGAAAGCTCTTTAGGCCAGACTCAGGCTATATTTCTGGGTCTCCCAGGACTAAGTAAAGCCATGAGAATTCCCTGTACCTCCTTCAGCCTTCCTGCCCATGCCAGGTGACTCTCTGGGATATCCAGCTTAGAAATGGGCTGGAGAGGCCTTGTTGTCCGCTCCAGGCATGTCCACATCCTCAGGCTGCAGACGGAACCTCCGGGTCACCATTGGAAAGGAACCAGGTGTCCTTGGACTTGGAGTTACGGAGCTTGTCCAGGCTTCTGGGGCTCTGGGGAAACACGAACCAAAGCAGCTGCTCCCGGGGTCACAGTGTTCCTTGTCTCTGATGAGCTGAGGAGAGGTAGTGGTGGATTCCTCTGGAATGTTTCCTTTAGGAAGCTGTTCCCACAAAACAATCCTGACGCTACTCCGGGTCACACTCTCAGTCAGGGCCACTCTGATTCCACTTGGCCTCCCACCCAGATGTTTTTTCCCCTTCTGGCCACACTCACGACCCACAGTTAGGGATCTCTGTGGCTGCCCTGCACCAACTGGAGGCTCTGTCCCCCTTTCTCCCACCCAGACGGTGGCAACCCTGAGTGTGCTGGGAACTCGGCGTATGGTCTCCATCCTGGGTGTGGAAAACCAAGCCGTGTCCCTGGCTGCCTGCCACCTGCTGCAGGTTATATTTGACGCCCTCAAGGAAGGCGTCAAGAAAGGCTTCAGAGGCAAAGAAGGCGCCGTCATTGTGGGTGAGTGGAAGCAGGTCTATGGTCCTTTGGGTGTTGCGATCATGGAGGGGAAGGGACCAAGCCAGCCACGCCAGCTCTTGGGGGACCACACTTGCCACCGCAGGTTGTTCAGGAATATGGCTCAGTGACAGTATTTTATTCCAGATTCGAAGCAATGAGGGTACCTACAGGGAAGGCTGGAGCCCAGCCCAGAGCCCAGGATGCTGGTCTCCCCTTCCTGTGTCTCCCTGGCCTATTGGGAAGGTGAGGGGTCAGGCAGTGTTGTGCAACTGTGGGGCTCACTGATGCCTTCTCATTGCCAGACCCTGCCCGGGAGCTAAAGGTCCTCATCAGTAACCTCTTGGAGCTACTGACTGAGGTGGGGGTCTCCGGCCAAGGCCGGGACAATGCTCTGACCCTCCTGATTAAAGCAGTGCCCCGGAAGTCTCTGAAGGACCCCAACAACAGCCTCACCCTTTGGGTCATTGACCAAGGTAGGTGACCAGTTTTGAAGAGGGGGAAGGAGACTGAACGTATGTTACATCTTGCTTGGGTGACTGTACCCGGCCGTGGGTCTGCACCGAAGTGCACCCTGTGGCCTGCACTGTGGCCTCAGGGACCCAGAGTGAGAGCCTTCAGCCATGCCCGTGTGCACGTGTGTGCGCATCGAGCAGGCCTGCCAGCCCATCAGCGGGGAGGCTGGATCAGCCTTCTGCATCCGAGGTGTGGCCTAGTGAGTGTGCATTACTTCTGAACTCAGAGAAGAGTTTACGATACAAATTCACACTTCTTGGGATGCCTGGCTGGTTCAGTCAGTGGGAACATGCAATTCTTTTTTTTTTTTTAAGATTTATTTATTATTTGAGAGACAGCGTGCCTGTGATGGGGTGGGGAGGGGCAGAGGGAGAGGAAGAGAATATCAAGCAGCCTCCCTGCTGAGCACAAAGCCAGACGCAAGGCTCGATATCCCAACCCTGAGATCAAGACCTGAGCCAAAATCAAGAGTCGTCCACTTAACCGACAGCCACCCAGGTGCCCCTGGAACATGCGACTCTTGATCCTCAAGTAAATAAATAAAATCTTTAAGAAAAAATACATACGTACATACGTGTACCCACATATATATACGGCAATCAATTGACACTTCTCTTTTCCCTTAAAAGATAAGGAAAGTTTGGCAAAGTCCCTCCATGAGGACGTTTATTGGGTGCTCATCTTTTGGTGTCCCCATAATGCTGTGAAGCCTGGATGTTACTTTCCCCTTTAGTTTTACAGATGAGGAACCCGTGGGCAGGGCCGGTGTGCAGTCCTCCCTCCACGGGCCTTCCCTGACACCACGACCATCTCTGGAGGCGGTGGATCAGCCCCCCAGGCTCTCCGAGCCTGCCCTACACGCAGCTGTCCACACTGTGTACCCTCGTCTCTGGGAGGCCCTGCTTGTCCGTACCCCTCCCAAGGAACCTCCTCCCTTTTGCCTGCTTTCTGCTGCCTCCATAGCAGTGTGTCTTTTCAGGCCTGAAGAAGATTCTGGAGGTGGGGGGCTCTGTGCAGGAGCCTCCCGGGGAGCTCGCGGTGACCGCGAACAGCCGCATGAGTGCCTCCGTGCTGCTCAGCAAGCTTTTTGATGACCTGAAGTGTGATGCCGAGAGGGAGAATTTCCACCGACTCTGTGAGAACTACATCAAGTAAGGGAGCCAACTCCGCAGCCCATTGCCAGGGGCGCCGACGGGGTTGCACTCCTTGGGGAGGGGCAACAGTGAAAGGGTTTCAACCAGGAGAGCAGCCTTGGGGAGGCTTCGCAGGGACCACACTTTTTTTCCAAAGTGGCCTCCCCGGGGGACATTCTTTCTGTTCTCCGTTCTGCGCCGCAGCGAACGTCCTCGAGTGTGCACTGTGCGTACTGAGCACTTTGGAGTGTCTGTTCTGACACCGCAGTGCAGCACGACAGTCCTGCCCTTAAGGAGCTTCCAGCTGGGACTCTGGACAAATCCTGAAATAAGCAGAGCACTTTTGGATCGTCAGAGTGCAGGAAAGGAGCTAAACGGTGGCGTGAGCGAGAGTAACCTAGGTCAGATGTACGATCAGGGGAGGCCCGAAAACCTAGCAAGAGAAAATGGGCTGCCGGTGCCCAGGGGCATGTGCTCGAGGTCCCAGGGGCAGCAGCTTTCCTTGCTGTTCCTGCCCAGGTAGTGCAGATGCCGGGCTGATGGACGGGAAGGGAGGGAAGGAAAGTCCCTTTATGCCGGCCTTGGTGTGACCACTGTTACCCTCTGCCCCTCAGGAGCTGGTTTGAGGGCCAAGGGCTGGCTGGGAAGCTGCGGGCCATCCAGACGGTGTCCTGCCTCCTGCAGGGCCCATGTGAAGCTGGCAACCGGGCCCTGGAGCTGAGCGGCGTCATGGAGAGCGTGATGGCCCTGTGTGCCTCTGAGCAGGAGGAGGAGCAGCTGGTGGCTGTGGAGGCCCTGATCCACGCCGCCGGCAAGGCCAAGCGGGCCTCATTCATCACGGCCAACGGTGTCTCGCTGCTGAAGGACCTGTACAAGCGCAGTGAGAAGGACAGCATCCGCATCCGGGCGCTGGTGGTGGGTTGGGCAGGCCTGCCGGTAGGCAGGAGCAATTTTTTGGGTGGTTGGTGTGTCAGGGTGTGGCTCCAGCACAGCCTGGTGAAAATACGGGATATGTAGGGCCTTGTCGAGGCCAGAGGCATGAGCCCTGGCTCCTTCTACCACAGGGCTCATGGTCAAGTCAGGGACATGAGCCTTGTCCAGAGAGGACCCCCCCCCCCCCCGCCCCCGAGAATGCAGGACAGCACATGCTGCCCCCTGGAGGCGGTAGGAGAAGCTTCAGGAGGAGATGATGGAGGAGGGGGACTGCTGGGCCCGGCTAGTTGGCCAGGCCGGGTAGGGGGGCCTTGTGGAAAGGCTCGGCCTCCAGGTGGCCCCAGATGCTGGAGCTCTGGGCTCTGGTTGGCCTCCATGAGCCTGCTGCAGCCGTGCACCTTGGGAAGGCTGGTCCTCCTCCTTAGGGCACGTAGTCCTGGGTTTCTCCGTCCCAGAAGGATCTTGCCTTGCTTGAGGCACCTGTCTTCTCCCCACACATGTGTTAGCTTCACCTGTAAAGAGCTCTGTATGACATGGAAAGGAACAGAGCAAATCCCAGTGCAAATCTGGGGGGTTGGGGCCCAGGACCGCGCAGTGGACAGTATGTCAGTCTCTACCAGATGTATGCTACCTGACCACCCCAGTAGCTGATTTGCTGCCAAATGCTCTAGGTAGTAGCCTGGTAGGGATGGGCATGGCCTCCAGAGGGCCCGGCAGAACATCAGGGAGAGAGCCCATGCCAGGTATGGAGGAGCCCAGCTCTGCCTCCATCCCTAGAGACCAACGGCTGGTTCTTGCCTCTTCCTCCAGGGCCTGTGTAAGCTCGGCTCGGCTGGAGGGACAGATTTTAGCATGAAGCAGTTTGCTGAAGGCTCCACTCTCAAACTGGCCAAGCAGTGTCGAAAGTGAGTTATTTGGTGTTGCCATGGCTCCCCACCTGTCAGCTAGGCCTCGAGAGGAGGGTCTGGGTGAAGGATGGGGCCTCCCCACTACACTGCTGTCCGCCAGGCAGACCCTCTTGGATCCTGCCACATGAACTGCTTCATGTGTAGAGGGGAAGCCCCCCTGTTCTGATGGTTGCCCACTACCCTGCATGTCCGCAGGTGGCTGTGCAATGACCAGATCGACGCAGGCACACGGCGCTGGGCAGTGGAGGGCCTGGCCTACCTCACCTTTGACGCCGATGTGAAGGAAGAGTTTGTGGAAGATGAGGCTGCCCTGAAGGCTCTGTTCCAGCTCAGCAGGGTAGCTCCATGGGTTCCTCTAGTCATTTGGGAACAGTATCTGCGATTAGAATTTACCAGGTTTTCTTGGCAGGTCTCAGGCAGTGGCTGTCATGGCCCCAGGGTGGGAGGTTTGGCAGCCTGCGTGGCCACTCCGTAGCCTGGGCCTACAGGGCTGCACCAGCCACGTCAGGCAGGACAGTGTTTCTGGGGGAGTTAGGGAAGTTGAGTGTATGAGCTCCCAAGAGTCTGGGGCCAGGGTGGGCCTGGGAGCTTCCCACATTCATCCTGCTGCCCCGGTGGTGCAGCTGAGGGCGGAAGTGGAGGCCCGGGGACAGCTGCCTGACTGCCCCTCTCCTGCGCGCAGTCCGAGGAGAGGTCAGTGCTCTTTGCGGTGGCCTCGGCACTGGTGAACTGCACCAACAGCTACGACTGTGAGGAGCCTGACCCCAAGATGGTGGAGCTGGCCAAGTACGCCAAGCAGCATGTGCCCGAGCAGCACCCCAAGGTGAGGGAGCCTCTGAGAGGCTTTGGGGGCCTCCACAGCAGCCTCCCGTTTAAGGTTTAAGTGGGTTTCTTCCCCTTTGTGCTCCCGCGCATCAATTGGTGCTGTGAGGAGGGTCTCCCTCTCCCTGTCCAGTCAGCTGGGGCCCCTCTGCTAAGCTGCCTCCTTCCCAGGACAAACCGGCTTTCGTGCGGGCTCGGGTGAAGAAGCTGCTGGAGGCCGGTGTGGTGTCGGCCATGACGTGCATGGTGAAGACCGAGAGCCCTGTGCTGACCAGTGCCTGCCGGGAGCTGCTCTCCAGGTGAGCCAGACCTTGCCTGACTCGGAAGCAGGGGAGCAGGGGGGCCGCCCGTGTAGCTGCTGGCCATCGCCGAGCCCGGGGCTGGGGCGTGTGCCAGCCAGAGCCCCCCGCCCACCCGCACCATCTCCCCGCAGGGTCTTCCTGGCGTTGGTGGACGAGGTAGAGGACCGTGGCACTGTGGTGGCTCAGGGCGGGGGCAAGGTAAGCTGCCTCACAGACTCCTTCCCAGTGGTCTATAAAACATGACGCAGTGGCTGCCATGGCGGAGATGAGGCTGGAACACAGTATGAGGGACCCACAGGAACGTGTTCCTGCTGAGAGCCGTGCTGCGGGGGGCGGGTTTGTGCCCAGCAAGATCCGGACTCTCCTCCTTTCTCCCGTGTCGTTGGCCTGCGTGTCCCGTGGCCCAGCCCAAGCTGCGCTGGCCCCTTAGTGTTTGTGGAAGAGTTTGTGCAGCTTGAGGAGAGGCCTGGGAGAGAGGAAGAGGGTCTGAGCGGGAGTGTCGACAGGCCTGAGGGAGGAGAGAGGTGAGAGCGCCACCATCCGGACCAGGCTGGTGATTTGGGCCTTAGCCTCCAGGGCACATCTCAGACCCTGACGGCTCGGCTCATCCCTACAGGCTCTGCTCCCGCTGGCCCTGGAAGGCACTGACGTGGGGCAGACGAAGGCAGCCCAGGCTCTTGCCAAGCTCACCATCACCTCCAACCCCGAGATGACTTTTCCTGGCGAGCGGGTGTGTGTCCTGCTGCCCCAGCCCTGGCCTCTCCTCCACCCCTCCCTGGGCCTTCCTGGCCTCTGACCCGGGCTGTGGCTCCTCCTTGGGACAGACAGGAAGCCCCGGGGTGGGGAGGGCCACCTTCCTTCCGGAGGTGGCCTCTCACCTTCGGGTTGGTAGGGTTGGTGGGGGCTGGGTGAGTGGCCGTGACAGGTGGCTGTATTACAGATCTATGAGGTGGTCCGGCCCCTTGTCTCCCTGCTGCACCTCCACTGCTCAGGCCTGCAGAACTTTGAGGCACTCATGGCTCTCACAAACCTGGCGGGGATCAGTGAGAGGCTCCGGTAAGGTCCCCAGGACAGCACTTTACAGTTTGAAGAGCACCTTTCAATCATTGCTTGACTTGAGCCTCACGGGGGGCTTCCCTGTAGCTGGGGAGACAGGTCAGGAGGTTTGACTTGTACCGCGGTCCACCAGTGCGCAAGGCCTGGGGCAGTGACCGTGCACGCTCTGGAGTCAGACTGCCTGGGTTCACATCCTGACCTCACTGGTTGCTAGTGTGTAACCACAAACGAGTGCTGCTCCGTGCCT
The DNA here is from genome assembly GCF_037043125.1 of Eumetopias jubatus. Taxonomy (NCBI): domain Eukaryota; kingdom Metazoa; phylum Chordata; class Mammalia; order Carnivora; family Otariidae; genus Eumetopias; species Eumetopias jubatus. Next base: position 122,752,607 of record NW_028274813.1, read on the forward strand.
CAGTTTCCCTTCTGTGGAATGGCATGGGTGTAGCACCTACCTCAGGAGTGGTAGTGAGCTTTAAATGAGAAAATACATGCAGAAGCACCAAGTATGTGGCACCTGACTCGCTCCCAGCAGTGTGGCCAAGTGGTATGCATCAGCTGTTACCGAGAATGGTGACATTGGGCTCCCTGTCTGCACTCAGCCTTGGTTTCTTCTTCTACAAAAGAGTAATACTAAGCATACCTGCACCTTCACCGTAGGGCCATGGTGAGGATTAAGAAAGAGTCCAAATTCTGGGTCAGGGTAAGTGCTTAAATACTAGATGTTAGCATCACTGTCACCAGCCCCCCAGTCTCCAAACTCCTACCTTAGAGCATTTTCCACGGTCCCATGCTACCTCCTAGGCCTGTTGAAGAAGCTGGAAGCCACTGCAGCTCATACCTGGTGCAGGAGGGTCTTTGGACGCTGCCTGAGAGGTCCTTGACCCGGGGCTCGATTGCGTGGGGATGCAGGGGTGGGGGAAGTGGATGCAGGAGCTCTGAGGCTGCTGACCTTTCCACCCTGGCCCCGCAGGCAGAAGATCCTGAAGGAGAAGGCCGTGCCCATGATTGAGGGCTACATGTTCGAGGAGCACGAGATGATCCGCCGGGCAGCCACGGAATGCATGTGTAACCTGGCCATGAGCAAGGAGGTGAGGGCGGGTCCAGGTGGTCATGACGGGCAAGTGAGCAGAGGTACCTGTGCCCCGCCTGGCTTTGCCGCAGCTCACTCAGTCCCCTCCCCTCCTCTGGCCACAGGTACAGGACCTCTTTGAAGCCGAGGGTAATGACCGGCTGAAGCTGCTGGTGCTATACAGCGGAGAGGAGGATGAGCTGCTGCGGCGGGCCGCTGCTGGGGGCCTGGCCATGCTCACCTCCATGCGGCCCTCGCTCTGCAGCCGCGTCCCCCAAGTGGTCAGTGCCTCTTCTTGGCGGGGGAGGGGATGTGGGCCTGGAACGCCCTGTGTGGCGGCCGGTGGGGGGACATCCCAGGGCACGTGGGAGTGTTCCTGCCAGGTTTGAGCCTGCTGCTCGGTGGTGATGCTGCCCTGTTTCCCGCAGACCACACACTGGCTGGAGATCCTGCAGGCCTTGCTCCTGAGCCCCAACCAGGAGCTGCAGCACCGGGGTGTGGTGGTGGCACTGAACATGGTGGAGGCCTCGAAAGAGATCGCCGGCACCCTCATGGAGAGCGAGGTGCTGGAGATCCTGTCGGTGCTGGCTAAGGGCAAGGAGAGCCCCGTCAGGAGAGCTGCTGCGGCTTGCCTGGGGAAAGCGGTGGAATACGGGCTTATCAAACCCAACCGGGATGGAGAGTGAGGGGCTGCCTCACGCACGCGCTACCTGCTGCAGCAGAGGAGTGAGGGCAGACACAGCTTTGGCTGCTGGGGGCTGGGATGCTGAACACTGGCCTCTTCTCCTTAGCTGCCCCTGATGTCCTCTGCGGAATCAGGGACCACGGTCAGTCTTGGCCCTGCTCCACCAGCACTGCCTCCAGCCTCACGCGGCAGGGCCTTCTGTAGTACTGTAGACCGCTGGGAACGGGGAAGGTGCATCCTAACCCGGCCTGCGCGTTCCCAGCATTGGGAAGGGCACCTCAGGCAGCCTCACCAGCTTCGGAGCTTCACCTGAGCCTGCTAGCGGGACCACGCCGGCCGTCTAATAAAAAGTACGTGGAGGTCAATTGTGCCCCCTGTCCGGAGGCAGGGACCTGGCTGAGTGCACCGCAGAGCTACACAGCACAGCCACCTCTACGGAAGGAATCCAACGGATTCCTCACCCTGGGGCCTGCTGAGTGCTTTTTAATTCTGCTGGAGGATCAGGGTAAACCTAGGACGCGAATAAAAAATCTCTGAAGTCGCGTGGGAATAAATGGCTTTGGACTCGTCGATGCTGGTCCTTCCATACTCTTGTCTCTGTACTGAGCGTTCCCCGTGGCCTCCACTGGGCGGTGCGCTGGATTTGGGGTTGGTGTGTCGTCCTGGGCCGCTCTTCCCTCACGGAAAAATCCTGTAGCTGATCCGGGGGGAGCGAGAGCTCCGCCACCTGCCGGGGCAGAGAGCCGCGAGCACCTGCTTCCGTTCTGGGAGTCCAGAGTGAAGCTCATTGGCTCGCAGAGATGAGTGACAGGCCCCGAGCCAATGGAAGGCCAAACTCGCCGAGGCGCCCGCCTGGTACGACTGCTTCCGGTTGGGCATCAGCCCCTCGTGTGGGTCGCGAGCTGCCGCCGTCGGGGGCTGAGGGGAATGGCGGGGTGCCCGCGTCGCCGCGGTCGCTCCTCGCCAGCCCCGCAGCTCGGATTCTAACCTGAACTCCGTGCGGGCCTGCAGGGGGCGGGACCGTCCGGCCCACCTCTGCCTCGGGTACGCGCCCACCGGAGGTTACCCCACCTCACACCCGAGGCTGCAGCGGCACAGCGCACACCCGCGGACCGGCTTGTCAGAGCTCGGGCCCGACAGGCCGCGGCCGGGACTGCGGGTACCGAGGTGAGCACCGCCCTGCGGCCGCCCGCCCCGGGCGGTGACGTCACCGCCCTCGCCGGCGATTGGCCCGGGGAGGCTGCGGCAGCCAATGGGCGCCTGGCCCGGGGGGCGGCTCTTCAAACGTTTCCCCCGCGGCGGCCGGCACCCGGGTCCTGAGTGACTGCCCTGCATCCCCGCTTTTCCTCCCTCGAGACTGCCCGCCGGGAGGAGCTGCCCGAGGAGGGTGGAGGGCGCGGGGTCAAGCTCAAGGTCAGAGGCCCCCTTGGGTTAGGAGCCCAGGTCTGGGTTAAGGAGCTTTGGTCGCAGGAGGGACCCCATAGCTGACTTCAAAGCCGAACATGCTGTACGGAAAAAGCGGCGTTGTTTTTGGAACCACGGGACGGTGTATTCGTTTCCCGATTTAATGTGTGAACTCCCCGGGGGCAGACAGCCGTCTTTCTCATCCGCCCAAGGGAGGGCAACAATACATGCTTGTAGAACGAATAAATGACTAGGTGAGGTCCAGTTGAAATTGTGTTTATATGGGTCCCTTGAAAACCAGTAAGCACCCCTGGACTTTCTAAAGTCAACTCTAAGTACTGGATTTAATAAGCCAGTACTTACGTTGTGCCTATCGTGGTATGTGCCAGTACGTGAACCGTTTATTTCCATCTGCTCCCCACAGGTCTGCAAGGTACGTACAGACAGCACCCTGTCCTATCCCCTGCCTTTGTAAAACTGAAGAAACTGAACTGGACTCAGAAAGCTTAAGTAAATGGACCAACGACACGGGCACCTCTCCCTGCAGAGGCAAACGCGTGAACCCTGGAGCTGGTTGAACCCGCACAGGGCCCTGTCTCCCAAACGCTCTGCTTTGCCCTGGTGGGAAGAGCACTGTATGTGGAGTCGGTGGGCCTTGATTTCGGCCTCTGCCCCTCTTGGTCCTAAGTTATGTGACTGCGTAAGGGTTACTTTCTCTGGGAGTCTCCTCTGTCAAATGGGGGTAATTCTGGTTCCCAAGATGACGTGGGATAATGTGCCTGACACTGGGAGCTGGAGGGGCTCACCTCCTAGGACGACGTCTAAGGGAGAGGCCACTTAAATACCTGGTGCCTACTCTGTGGAGCCATGAGCTTGCTTGAGTCCAAGGGAAAAGACAGGGCAAGTGCCCCCATTCTAGGCAGCCCAGAATCTTCCTCGGTCTGGTGGCCTTCCTAACCCTGTCCCGCCTCCCACCCCATTCAGGTGGCGGCCAGCATGGCCGAGGAGCCCCGGGGGTCCTGGTTCGGCTTCGGTTTCTGCGGCTTCGGGCAGGCGCTGGGCTCGGGGCGCGGGCGCCAGGTGCACAGCCCCGAGCCGCTGCGGACACCGGGCGCGGGCGCCGACGTCCGCCGCGTGAGCGCCAGCTGGAGCTACACCGCCGTCGTGACCCGTGAGCGCCCCCCTCCGTCCCACTTCCGCCCCCGGCCCCGGGCGCGTGGCCCGGCCGCTCCCCAGCCCGCTCTCCGCTCTCGCAGGTGGAGGCCAGGTGCAGCTGTCGGGCGCGGCGGACGGCGCGGCGGGCGGCTGCAGGGACGCGTGGGCCTCGGAGGCGCTCCTCGTGGTGCTGCGCGCCGGGCGGGGGCTCGGGCCCGGGCCGGAGCTGCAGGCCTGGGCGCCGGCTTCCGCGCTGCGCGGGGAGCCCCTGTGGACCCACACGCTGGTGCCGGAGGCCGAGGGGGCAGACGGCGCGGGCGGTGAGGCCCAGGCCGGGGCGCTGCCCCTGCTGCCCGGCGCGCGCGCCTACGTGAGTCCGCGGCCGCCCTTCTACCGGCCTCTGGCCCCGGAGCTGCGGGCGCGCCGGCTGGAGCTGGGCGCCGAGCATGCGTTGCTGCTGGACGAGGCGGGCCAGGTGTTCTCCTGGGGCCAGGGCAGGTGAGGGGGGGCGTGGCCGGATGTGGGCGCGGGGCGGGGGCAGGTAAACGTGGCTCCGAGTGGGGACCCGAGCGTGGGACTGGGGAAGGAAGGGGAGGAGGACCTGCTTGGGCTCTCGCTTGCGCAGGCACGGACAGCTGGGCCACGGGACTCTGGAGGCCGAGCCGGAGCCGAGGCTGCTGGAGGCGCTGCAGGGCCTTCCCATGGCTGAGGTGGCCGCCGGCGGCTGGCACTCCGTGTGTGTGAGTGGTAAGTGACATAGTGCCTCTCCGGACAAACTCAAGGTCTCCTAGGCTCCAAACCTTCCTCCTCTTCCAGTGTTGGTGGGTAGTCTAGCCAGGCCTCCTTCCACGTTCATCCCATATTAATCAGCCAGGTCTTGGAGGACTCCTCAGTGCCTCTCAAAGTCAGCCCTCTGCCCGGGCCATTACCCACTCGCACCGTGACTGGTGCAGATGTCTGCTGTCTTCTGATGGTGGGCTCCCTACCTCTCCCAGGCCTCGGCCGCCAGCCAGGGCTGCGATTCTAAAACACTCCGCAAGGGCGCAGGAAGGGGTGAGGAGGCAGCTGAGCTGAGGAGAATGGAGGAGAAAGGGTGCAGGGCGTCAGGTGGCCATGACGTGTGGCACACAGTGGACGCGCAGATGTCCACAGGGAGGATAAAGGTGGTGAGGGTGAGCCCAGAATGAGGACCTTCGTTTGGGATCGTAAGTCCACCGCCCTGGCGGGCCACCCAGCTGTAGCTGATTGCTAGGTTGTTGAGTGAGGCTGGGAGCAGGCGGTCTTTGCAAGGGTCTGCACCTGGGGCTCTGGCTGCCGCTTCTATCCCCGGGGGTGGGGGGCAGCTTTAAAAACATCGTGTGCCTGCACCGCCACCCCCATAGTCCTCTGTCATGGGCCTGGCTTGGCAGCGACGCATGGAAACTACTGGACCGGAGGGACGGGAGGAGAAGACTAGAAACAGCCAGGTGGGAAGTCTCCCACTTCAGGGTGCTAGAAATTTGAGGTCTTGAGTTTGTTAGAGTGTTTGGAGCACAGATGCTTCAGGCCAGACTTGCTGGGTTCAGATCATCACTTTGCCCCTTGTGACCTTGGGCAGAGCACTTCACCTCTTCATGTCCACTGTTTTCTCATGAATAAAACGGGGATGTTGCCCTCTAACCCTCTGTAGGGCTCTTCTGAGAATTAAATGATTATATTGAAAAGTGCTTAAAATGCTGGCACAAAGTAAACACTTGATTAAAAATGAGCTGTCATTAGTGAATTTTTACATGAGAGGCAAGGAAGGTGAGAGCTTCCAGAAGAGGCTTTCACTGGGACCAGTGGTGGGTGGGGCTGAGGAAAGGGGTGTCGCGGGCTCAGTGGGTTTGAAACGGAGGCCGTTGGGAATTTCCAGGGATACATTTCTGAAGTGTGTGTGGTGGTGTGTTCCATGAAAGTTAAGTTTATGCGAAGCCACCTCCAAAGGAGTTCTAGACCAAAGAAAAAGGTCCACAAGTCCAGCTTGACAAGAAACGGTTTACTAAAGGAGCTTCCGGACTCGTCTTGGGCGGCTGCAACACAGCTGTGACCACAGCCCCCTCCCGTCAGACCTGCTTTTATAGCCCTAGAGGCTGGGAGCCCCTGCTGGGCGACCCCCCGGGAGGAGAATGTGCGAGAATAGTTCCGTGTCTGACCCCTCTCCAGAGCAGAGCCAAGGACCTTATGCCCTAAGGGTGTTCTTAGGGTCTATTATGTGTGTTATTTAAAAAAAAAAGAAAGTGTGTCTGGGGGCTGTTCTCAAGGAGGCTTCGTTGGGGCCTCCGAACTGTCGTCATGGCAGCGTCGTCATGGCAGCGCTGTGCAAGATGGCGTTCGGCAGGTTCACATGTGGGAGGTGGGGCGGGGGCAATTTAGCAACAAAGGGAAAAAGTGAAACTGGAGAGGAAGATCCAGGAGACCCTGTTTAAAGAAAAGGACGCCGGAAGCACTTGAGGGGGAAGGGAAGCCTGTAAGACCAGGAAGCTGCTGGGGCCTGTGGGAGGCACTGCCCGGAGGGCTGCCTGGGCGGGGCAGCATTAGTGGGTATGCGGGTGTTTGGACGGATTCGGGGGGCTTAGGGTGAGGGTGCGGTTCACAGTCTGCTTAATGGGTCCCCTGCACCTCTTTTTTAGAGACTGGGGATATTTATATCTGGGGCTGGAATGAGTCCGGGCAGCTGGCCCTGCCCACCAGGAGCCTGTCAGAGGATGGAAAGACAGTTGCAAGGGAAGGTGAAGGTCAGTTCTTCCACGCATGCTTCTGTCCTTCCTGACTCCTGGCCACATGCTGGCCTGAGACCTCGTAGTGTTCAGAAGGGACACGGGACATCCTTGGGACCCCAGGACCCTCTGTAGGACTCCGGGCTCTGGGGAGGGATGGGGGTATGGCAGGGCTGATGCCAGCCTCCTCGGCGCACTCCCCCCTGACCTGTCAACTCCAGCGCTTCTGGGGAACGTGGGGGCTGGGAGCGGCAGCCGTGGTGTCCACGGCAGGGGCCTCGTGGAGCTGTCGTGCCGCCTGAGGTCCTGGATGGCTAAGGTGTAGCCAGTGCTCCACGTTACCAGTCACGATCCTCCTCACTCTCCCTTGCTGCTTCTCTGAAGCCAGTGGACTGAATGAAGGTGGCCCCGAAGTGAGGAGAACAGCCGGGGGTGAGGAGGGAGCCCCGGCCCCCTTCATAGCCCTCCAGCCCTTCCCAGCTTTACTGGATCTCCCCGGGGGCGCAGATGCAGTCAAGGCCAGCTGTGGCTCCCGGCACACAGCGGTGGTGACAAGTGAGTGGGGGCTGGGCGGGCGGCTGACGATGGAGCAGGAAGTCCTCCACCCCATCCCTTAGCTGGTGCTGCAGAGAAGGCTGTGATCCCCTTAAAAACTTCGACTTTTAAGTGTCTCTGAGAAGTACTGAGTAGCCGCCTCCTTCAGTGAAAACAGCCCCAACCCCCATGGGGCTTTAACAGTAGCCCCCCAACTGTCCGGCCACGAAGGCCCCTCCTTCTGGAAGGATGCTAGTGTTTGCCGGCCGCTTGGTCTGAGCGGTCCAGGTGCTAAGCCCCCTGAACTCAGTAGCTGTGAGAGCCAGGCCCATCAGTTGGCATCCAGGAAGGTAAACTTCCACCTGGATCCTTTCCTGCCCCGGGTGTGATTAGACAGTTGTTAGAGAATATGTTGTGCTATGCCAGGCAGAGCTCAGGACACTTAGAAGGTGCTGGCTCTGGACCGTGGCAGGTCATGCTAGACAAATGCCTTGTGACAGCCCCTTACTGTCCTTCTGGTTGTAGGAACTGGGGAGCTGTACACCTGGGGCTGGGGTAAGTAAAAGGTTTGTTTGTGTGATGCTTAAACCAGGGGAGGAAGGGGCCCGGGGGCAGAGGGCAGGAGATAACAACCACGCAGCAGACGGAAGCAGGGGCCTCGGCCTGACCCCTTGGAAGTCTGGGATGGAAATGCTACATATTCCCTTGCCGAGAACAGATCTAAGCACACCGAAGTCAGAGACCACATGGGAGAGAAGTAGATATTAGTACTTCCCGTGTATCTTCCTGAAAAACTGTCTTGAGGGAAGAGTTAGGCAGCATTTATGACACCTCTGTTGATCTGGCACTGGGTAGTGTCTGGGGTTAGGAGCAGAGAACCTGGAAGAGCATCTTGCCTGGCGTGGCTGGTGGCAGCTGCCTCTTGGGGACCTGGCCTGGCCCCGAAGGCTCTGTGGCTCTGGCCTCCTGAATTTCCAGAGCAGACACCGGCGGGGTGGTGGCTCAAGCCCTGCACTTCGGTTGATGGGCTGATTTTCCTTCCTGGCGGGGAAAAGCCCCAAGGCCCGGGGGGGGGGGGGGGGGATGGCCCAGCAGCTCGTTTCCGTTTAGGTAAATATGGACAGCTTGGCCACAAGGGCACAACCAGCTTGGATCGGCCCCGCCGTGTGGAATATTTTGTAGATAAGCAGCTCCAAGTAAGGGCGGTGAGCTGTGGGCTCTGGAACACATACGTGTGCGCTGTGGAGAGAGGGGAGAGCTGACGGCCACGGGTAAGGGCGTGAAATGAACGTATAGTCAATGATCCACTCAACCAGTGAGACTCACCCCAGCCGAGGAAACCGTTGCCGGCAGCCCAGAGGCCCCGCGTCCGCCCCGCCCCGGCCCTGTGCCCTCACCGGAGAGCCGCGTCGTCAACTTCGTCCTCGTGTTGGTGACACCTAAGGAGCTTTGGAAGGGCATGCCCGAGGCCAGCGCTGCAGGAAAAGTGAGAGCCGAGCCTCTGGGCGCGGAGCCTGGAGGGGGTAGATTTTAGAGCTCCCCCAGCCAACCCAAGGTGATCTGAGGTCGTGCCAAGATTGGGGACCAGCAGGGGTCATCCTGGGCATCTTCTGTTACCTATTTTCGCTTAGCGTTGTATCACCCTTGTGCGCATCCTTGTTCAGTAGAGTTTGGTGTGTTTGCTTTGAACTTTATGTAAATGAAATCATTTTGGGTGTGTTCCTTTGTGTCTTATTATTCTTCTGCCTTGCGCCCTGCAGTTCGTTCATTTTTAGTGTTAACGGTATTCCATTGTGTGAATACACCTCTTTATATATTCTTTTGTTGATCATTTGTTCTTTTATTGAGTTAAAATACACATAAAAGTATATTAGCCATTTTTAAGTGTGTATTTCAGTAGTAGTAAATAAATTCACATTGTTGTGCAGCCAACACCATCAACCCGCCCCCCATAATTCTCTTCATCTTGTAAAACTTTTTACCTGTTGGGGCGCCTGGGTGGCTCAGTCGGTTAAGCGTCTGCCTTCGGCTCAGGTCATGATCCCAGGGTCCTGGGATTGAGTCCCATGTCAGTCTCCCTGCTCAGCGGGGAGTCTGCTTCTCCCTCTGCCCTCCCCCCCGTTTGTTCTCTCTCTCATGCATGCTATCAAATAAATAAATAATAAATGTTAAAAAAAAAAACCTTTTTACCTGTTAAACAGTAACTCCCCACTGCCCTCCCCGCCACCACCATGATACCTTCTGTCTTTCTGATTTTGACTACTTTGAGCCCCTCATATTAATGGAATCATACAGTATTTATCTTTTTGTCACTAGCTCATGTTACTTAGCATTATGTCCTCAAGGTTCATCCATGTTGTAGCATTTTGCAGAATTTCCTTTTCAGGACTGAGTAGTATTCCATCGCAAGTACTGACCACATTTTGTTTATCCATTTATCAGTTGATAGACACTGGGTTGCTTCTGTGTTTTAGCTACTGTGAATAATGCTGCTATGAACATAGGTGTGCAAATATTTCTTTGAGACCCTATTTCTAGTCCTTTTGAGTATATACTCAGAGGTGGAATTTCTGGATCATATAATTCTATTTTGAATTTTTCTATGAGCCTACATACTGTATTCCACGGAGGCTGTACCATTTTGAATTTCTACAACAGTGTATAAGGTTCCAGTTTTCCTACATCCTTGCCCAACACTTCTTTTCTGTTTTTCTTGATAAATCGCCATCCTAATGGTTATAAAATGCTGTCTCCCTGTGTTACTGATTTGCATTTCCCTAATGATTAGTGATGCACCTTTTCATGTGTTTATTGCCATTCATATGGAAAATGCCGATTCAGACGCTTTGGCTGTTTTTGATTTATTTGGGTTTTGTTGAGTTTTAGGAGCTCTGCCTGTGTTCTGGATATTAATTCCTCATCGGATATGTGATTCGAAGATATCTTCTCCTGTGGATTGCCTTTTTACTCTGTTGATAGGGTCTCTGGTTGTAAAAAAAAAAAAAAAAAAAAAAAAACTTTAATTTTCATGAAGTCCAACTTGTTTTTCTTTTGTCACCTGTGCCTTTGGTGTCCTATTAAATTATTGCCAAATCCAATGTCATGAGGCTTTTGTCCTGTGTTTTCTTTCAAGAGTTTTATTGTTTTGGGTCCTACATTTAGGTCCTTGATCCATTTTGAGTTAATTTACATATACGATGTTAAATAAGGGTCCGACTTTGTTCTTTTGTGTGTGATTGTCCAGTTTTCCCTACACCATTTGTTGAAAAGACTGTTCTTTTTCCTATTGAATGGTCGTGACACCCTTGTCAAAAATCATATGCAAGGGTTTACTTCTGGGCTCTCTATTCTGTTCCATCAGTCTGTATGTCTGTCCTTAATGCAGTGCCACAACTGTTTTAATTACTGAAGCTTTGTGTAGTAGGTTTTGAAATCAAAGTGTGAGTCCTCTAGTTTTGTTTTTCTTTTTTAAGAATGTTTTGGCTATTTGGGGTCCCTTGAGATTGCATATGGATTTTAGGATTTTTTTTTAATATTTTATTTATTTATTTATTTGAGAGACAGAATGAGATAGAGTACATGAGAGGGGGTAGGGTCAGAGGGAGAAGCAGACTCCCTGCTCAGCAGGGAGCCCGATGCGGGACTCGATCCCGGGACTCCAGGATCATGACCTGAGCCGAAGGCAGTCGCTTAACCAACTGAGCCACCCAGGCACCCAGGATTTTTTTTTTTTTAAGATTTTATTTATCAGAGAGCACAAGCAGGGGGAGCTGCAGGCAGAGGGAGAAGCAGGCTCTCTTGCTGAGCAAGGAGCCCGAAACTGGACTCGATCCCAGGACCCTGGGATCATGACCTGAGCCGAAGGCAGACGCTTAACTGACTGAGCCACCCAGGCGCCCTGTTTCTTGTTTTTATTTTTTTTTAATTATATTTTATTTATTTGACAGAGACACAGCAAGAGCAGGAACACAAGCAGGTGGAGTGGGAGAGGGAGAAGCAGGCTTCCTGCGGAGCAGGGACCCCCATGTGGGGCTCGATCCCAGGACCCTGGGATCATGACCTGAGCTGAAGGCAGACGCTTAACTAACTTAGCCACCCAGGCGCCCTCTTTCTTGTTTTTAAATGTGAGCATTTATAGCTCTCCACTCGCCTCCTTAGCACCACTTTTGCTGTGTCCCGTGAGTTTTGGTATGTTGTGTTTTCATTTTCATTTGTCTCTATATTTTAATTTGCCCCGTGATTTCTTCTTTGATCCATTGGTTGTTTGAAATGTATTGTTTGATTTCAACAATATTGTGAATTTTCAGTTTTCTCTGTTACTGATTTCTAACTTCATCCTGCTGTGGTCAGACAAGATACTGTGTATGATATCTTTATTAAGTTTTTAACTTTAATTCCAGGATAGTTAACATACCAGTTTCAGGTGCACAATGTAGTGATTCAGCTCTTCCATACACTGCTCATCCTGATAGGTGTACTTTTAATCCCCTTCACCTGTTTTATCCATGCCCCTCCTACTTCCCCTGTGGTGACCATCTGTTTGTTCTCTACAGTTGAGTCTCTTTCTTGATTTGTCCCTTTTTTTTTCTTTTTGCTTCTTTTGTTTCTTAAATTGTACATACGAGTGAAATTCTGTGCTGTTTGTTTTTGTCTGAAGGATTTATTTCACTTAGCATCATACTTTCTAGCTCCATCCATGTTGTTGCAAATGGCAAGATTTCATTCTTTTTATGGCTGAATAATATTCCATTATACACACAGACACAGACACACACACACCCCACATCTTCTTTACCCATTCATCTATTTCTTCTTTTTAAAGATTTTATTTACTTATTTGACAGAGAGAGACAGTGGGAGAGAGAACACAAGCAGGGGGAGTGGGAGAGGGAGAAGCAGGCTTCCCGCGGAGCAGGGAGCCCGATGCGGGGCTCGATCCCAGGACCCCGAGATCATGAACTGAGCCGAAGGCAGACGCTTAACGACCGAGCCACCCAGGCGCCCCTACCCATTCATCTATTGATGGACACTTGGGCTGCTTCCATAATTGGCTATTGTAAATAACGGTACTATACACATAGGGGTGCGTGTATCCCTTTAAGTTCATGTTTTTATATTTTTTGAGTAAACACACCCAGTAGGGTAGTTCTATTTTTAACTTTCTGAGGATGGTCTGTTTTCCACAGTGGCTGCACCAGTGGAAGGGTTCCCTTTTTGCCACATCCTTGCCAACACTTGGTATTTCTGGTCGTTGATTCTAGCCATTCTGACGGTGTGAGGTGATCCCTCATTGTGGTTATGATTTGCGTTTCCCTGATGATGAGTGAAATGGAGCATCTTTTCGTGTGTCTGCTGGTCATCTGCATGTCGTCTTTGGAGGTAGGTTGCCTTTTAGTTGGTTGTTTCCTTCACTGTGTGGAAGCTTTTTGTTTTGATGAAGTCCTGATAATTTTTTATTTCCCTTGTCTCAGGAGACGTATCTAGAAAAGTGTTGCTGCAGTGTGAGAGAGATGACTGCCTATGCTCGCTTCTAGGAGTTTTATGGTTTCAGGTCTCACACTTAGGCCTTTCATCCATTTTGAGTTTATTTTTGTGTGTGGTGAAGGCAAGGGGTCCAGTTTTTTGTTTGGGGGGCTTGGGGGGTTTTTCTTGCATGTGGCTGTCCAGGTTTCCCAACACCATTTGTTGATGAGACTGTCTTTTTCCCATTGGATATTCTTTCCTGCTTTGTCAAAGATTAATTGACCATATAATTGTAGGTTTATTTCTGGGCTCTCTATTCTGGTCCACTGATCTATGTGTCTGTTTTTATGCTAGTACCATACTGTTGATGACTACAGCTTCGTAATATAACTTGAAGTCTGGAATTGGGCTGCCTCTGGTTTTGTTTTTGTTTCTCAAAATTACTTTGGCTGTTCAGGATCTTTTGTGGTCCCATGCAAACCTTAGGCTTACTCTAGTTCTATGAAAAATGCTTTTGGTATTTTGATAGGGACTGCTCTGTATGATATCTTTAAGACTTAATTTGTGGCCTAATATATGGTCTGTTGTGGGGAGTGTCCCCTGTGCACTGGAGAAGAATGTGTGTGTTGCTCTTGGCTGGAGTGTTGTGCACGTGTCTGTTAGGTCTATTTGATTTACTGTGCTGTGCACGTCCTCTGTTTCCTTCCGTCTGGTTGTTCTGTCCGTTATTGGGAGCGGGATACTGAAGTCTCCAGCTGTTACTGCAGAACTGGTTTCTCCCAGGATCATAGGGGAAGAGAGGAAAAACTGAAACAAGACGAAACCAGAGAGGGAGGCAAACCATAAGAGACTCTTAATCTCAGGAAACAAACTGAGGGCTGCTGGAGGGGAGGAGGCTGGGGGATGGGGTACTGGGTGCTGGACACTGGGGAGGGTATGTGTTGTAATGAGCACTGGGTGTTCTGTAAGACTGATGAATCACAGACCTGTACCCCTGAAACAAATAATACAGTATATGTTGATAAAAAACCTGTTTCTCCCTTCAATTCTGTTAGTTTTTGCTTCACCTATTTTAATGGTCATTAGGTGTGTAAGTGCTGATAATTTTTATATTTTCTTGATGGATGGAGTCTTTTATTAATATGTAATGTAATTTTTTGAGTCATGTACCTTTTTTGTTTTTTTTTTTTGTTTTTTTAAGATTTTATTTATTTGACAGAGACACAGCGAGAGAGGGAACACAAGCAGGGGGAGTGGGAGAGGGAGAAGCAGGCTTCCCGCCCAGCAGGGAGCCCGATGTGGGGCTCGATCCCAGGACCCTGGGACCATGACCCGAGCCAAGGCAGACGCTTAACCAGCTGAGTCCCCCAGATGCCCCCCAATCGCTGTCTTTTGATTGGAGAATTAAACCCATTTCCATTTAAACTAATTACCGATGAGGAGGGACTGACTTCTGTCATCATGCTATTTGTTTTCTCTACATACTGTCACTTTTTTGTCCCTTATTTCCTGCATTTCTTTTGTGTTTAGGGTGGTTTTGTTTGTTTGTTTGTAGTGAAGTGTTTAAATCTCTTCTTCGCGTCCTTTTGTGCAACCTCATAGCATTTCTTTTGTGGCTGCTGCAGGGATTACATTTATTATCAAAACTGTAACATTCTAATTTGAATTTATAGCAACTTTAGTAACCTGGAAAGACTCTGCTCCTCTATATAGCTCTGCCCCCACCCCTTTGTTGTTGTTGTCCTAAAATTACGTCTTTATACAATGTGTGCCCCAGAACATGAACTAATAATTCTTTTAAATGCATTAGTCTCCCAAATCATGTAGAAAATAAGATTTGGAGTTACAAACCAAAGGTACAGTGAAACTACCTTTTACATTAGTAATTGTTTTTCTTTGAATGAATTAGTTTCTTAAGTCACATTGACGAAAAATAGTTACAAGCCAATTGTACGATAAAAGATTTTATAATTGCCGATGTATTTACCTTTATTGAGGTCTTCATTTCTCCTTATGGCTTCACGTTACTTAATCTTGTTGAGGATGCCTTGTATGTGATGATTCGCTTCTCTCTTGCTGCTTTTAAGTTTTGCTGTTTGTCTTTTGAAAGTTTGACTGTGATGTGTCTTAATATGGGTCTGAGTTCATCTTACTTGGGAGTTCATTGAGCTTCTTGGATATTTATAGTCATGTCTTTCTTCAAATTCGGGAAGTCTTCGGCCATTATTTCTTCAAATGCTCTCTTTGCCCCATTCTCTCTCCTCTTTCCGGGACTCCCGTGATGTAGGTGTTGGTCCTTGAGTTGATATCCTGGAGGGCTGTTAGGCTCTGTTCGCTTTTGCTCAGTCCTTTTTTCTTTCTGCTCCTCGGTCTCAATCATTCCCATTGTCCTGTCTTCAGTATCTGATTCTTTCCTCTGCCTGCTCAACTCTGTCTTTGACTCCCTCTGGTGAGGTTTTAATTTGAGAACTGTACTTTGCAGCTCCAGAATTTCTTTTTAGGTTTTCCATCTCCTTAATGATATTTCTGTCTTGTTCACATGCTTTCTTGACTTTCTCCACATCTTCCTCTAGCTCTTTAAGCATGTTTAAGACCATTGTTTTAAAGCCTTTGTCAAACATGTCTGCCGTTAAGTTTTTCAGGGACAGATCCTTTATTTTTTCCTTTGATATTGGCATACTTTCCTGTTTCTCTGTAAACCTTGTGACATTTGTTGAACATGGGACATCTGAATCCAGTAATGTGGTAACTCTGGAAATTGGATTCTCCCCTCTTTCCAAGGATTGCTCTTTTTTGTTATTGTTTTTGTTTTCTTATTGTTGTAAGCTGTCTCTGTACCAACAGTCAGCCTGAGGTGTAAGCTTTGTCTTCTTGTGTCTTTTCTAAGCCTTTCCTTGGGCATACACAGTCCCTTTCTAATTTCCCCCACATATGCAGAAGTTTTGGGATGTGCCAGTCTTTTTTTTTTTTTTTTTTTAGATTTATTTATTATTAGAGAGCGTGTGTGTGCAGCATGGAGGGGAGGGGCAGAGAGAGAGAGAGAGGGAGAGAAAAATCTCAAGCTGACTCCCTGCTGAGTGTGGAGCCCATTGCAGGGCTTGGACTCACAACCCTGAGATCATGACCTGAGCAGAAATCAGAGTCGGACATTCAACTGACTGCATCACCCAGATGCCCCCAATGTGCCAGTCTGTAATGTCTAGCTCCTTCTAAAAGGCAAAAAGTGAAAAATGAAGGGGGAACCAAAAGGCACCGGCCCTTCAAGTCTCCTGGGAGTCGCTTGAACCAGAGTGGGGACAGGCTTGCAACGATACACGGAGGTACCGCAACCCTGGCCGCCTGCCTCTCTGCACCTCCGTGATGAGAAGCAGCACCCAGAACACAGACCCCTGCTATTTGGAGGACAGGTTCCTTTTGCCCACCCTGACTCTTAGAACCGTGTGGCGGCTGCTTGGGGAATATTTGTACAGCTGCTGCCAGTGGCTGGGGGGTGGGGGCGGGGTGGCCACTACTGTGCAGAGCTGAAACTGCCCAAAGTTCATCACAGTTTTTACCATCCACGCCTTCCCCTGCAAGTGGCGAGCCTGCAGCAAACTCGAGTTCCAAAACAGTTGCACCAAACCGATTCTGCCAGCACCGTCGTTGTCTAGGTGCGGAGACGGGTACTTCCTACTCTGCCTTTTCCCAGAATCCTCTCCGATGGTCATTTTTGTTTCTGATTATTGGTCACAAACCTTGTGCACATGTGTCCAGGTTCATCTGCAGAATATTCAGAGTAGAACTGGCGGCCGAGGTATCTTTACCAGAGAACTGTGTAGCCCCACCAGCAGTGTGGGGTTTGGAGCGGCTCAAACACCACGCGGACATGCAGCAGTTTTCGTTTGTGTTTCCCCCAGTACTAGGGAAGTTGGGCAGCTTTTCATTTATTTTTTGGCCATTTGGGGTTTTTCTGTTTTAAAGTGCCTGTTTCCGTTTTCTGCCCTTTTAAATTTTTCTGTATTTTTCTTAGTGATTTGTTTTCTTCATTTATGTTAGGTACAAGTCCCTTAATGGTTACATGTTGAGAATGTTTTCTGCCGTGTTGGTTTTTCAGTCTGTGTGGTATCTTTTGGTGTTAACCAGTTTGTGTTAAATGTTACTCTGTGCCAGGTAATGCTCAGAGTGTTTTACAAATAACAACAAACAACAACTTTTGATCAACAGAAGTGCTTAATATCAACTTTATCAGCATTTCCCTTTATGGTTAATTGGTGTGTGTGCATATATGTGATTTAAGAAATTTTTCCTGACTGGGGTGTCTTTACGATACCTTTTTTTTTTAAAGATTTTATTTATTTATTTGACAGAGAGAGGGAGAGAGCAAGCACAAGCAGGGGGAGCGACAGAGGGAGAGGGAGAGGCAGGCTCCCCACTGAGCAGGGAGCCCGATGCGGGGCTGGATCACGACACGACCTGAGCCGACGGCAGACACTTAACGACTGAGCCACCCAGGCGCCCCGATACCTTTTTTTCTTGTGGTAAAATATACTTAACATAAAAGTTACCATTTAGCCATTTTTAAGTGTATAGTTCAATGGTATTAGGTACATTCACATTGTGCAGCCAGCACCATCCACTTCCAGGACTTTTTTAAAATTCTCTACTGAAATTCTATACCCATTAAACACTAAGTCCTCAACCCCCGCACACCCACCCCCAGTATCCAGCATTCTACCATCTGCCTCATTTTGACTTTTTTCAAGCAGCTAGCCATTATGTGCACACCCATATGCCACCATTATCCTGTACCTAGGTTCTATGTGTATTTGAGTCTATTTCTAGACTTTCTCTTCTGATCTGGCCCGTACCACATTGCATCATAGAAGCTCTGTAGGATATTTTGTTCTGATAGGGCTTGCACCCCTCTCCCTCCTATAGTCCAGTTGTTTCCTTTTACCTTTTGGGAGTTTTTAAAATATATTCTGGATACGTGTCTTTCATCAGATACATGACTTGCAAATATTTTCTCCTAGTTGGTGATTTTTCTCTTCAATCTCTTAGCAGTATCTTGTGCAAAGCAAGTCTTAAAAATGGCTCAAGTCCGGGGCACCTGGGTGGCTCAGTTAGTTGAGCGACTGCCTTCGGCTCAGGTCATGATCCTGGAGTCCCGGGATCGAGTCCCACATCGGGCTCCCTGCTCTGCGGGGAGTCTGCTTCTCCCTCTGACCCTCTTCCCTCTCGTGCTTTCTATATCTCATTGTCTCTCCCTCTCAAGTAAATAAATAAAACCTTTAAAAAAAAATGGCTCAAGTCCAACTCACCATTTTTTTCTTTTATGGATGTTTTTGATGTCCTAACTAAGAACTCTGCCTAACCAAATACCATGAGTGTTTTCTGTTCTAAAAGAAATATTGGTTTAGCTTTTATGTTTAGATCTTTGATCTAAGTTTTGCCTTGTAAGGAGGCATAGGTAGAGCTTTGGTTGGCATGTGAATATCCAATTATTCAACACCATCTGTTGAAAATACCAGCCTGTCTTGCCTTTGCACCTTCTTCGGGAACCATTTGACTACATTTGTGTGGGTCTTTATAGACTCACTGCACTGTTCTGTTCACTGACCTGTTTCCTTTCACCAATAAATGCTACCTTGTCTTGATTGCAATAGCTGTATAACTAGCCTCAAATTAGATAGGGTGAGTCCTCTAAGTTGGTTCTTTTAAAAAATTCTTAGGCTATTCTAGTTTGTGTTTCCATGTAATGTATGTTAATGTATCTGTATCTACCAAAAATATTCTGCTGGGACTTTGAATGGAACTACATTAGATCTATAGATCATTTGGGGGAGAACAGATATTTCACTATGTTGAGTATTCCAGTCCAAGAGCATAGTGTATCTGTTTAGGCTTTATCTCTTCCATCAGTATCGGGCAGTTTTCAGCAGACAGATACTAATGTGTGTTGTGTTTGATTTATACCTGGGTGTATGTAGTTCATTGTTTCGGAGTTATTTTAAATGCTGTTTTGCAAATTTTAGTTTTCGGTTGTTGGTTACTAGTATGTAGGAATGAGGTTGATTTTGTAGGTTAACCTCGTGTTCTATGGCCTTGCTAAACTACTAATTGGAGCTTTTTGTAAGTTCCTTGGAATCTACACAATCATGATGTCTGTGAATAAAGACAGTTTAATTTCTTCTTTCCAATCTGTCATTTTCTTTTAAGGAAAGAGCATTTATTTATTTATTTATTTAAAGATTTTATTTATTTATTTGACAGACACACACAGCGAGAGAGGGAACACAAGCAGGGGGAGTGGGAGAGGGAGAAGCAGGCTTCCCGCGGAGCAGGGAGCCCGACGCAGGGCTCGATCATGACCTGGCATCATGACCTGAGCCACCCAGGTGCCCCTATATGTCATTTCTTTCTTCTTGCCTTATTGCACTGGTTAGGAATTCCGTATAATACTTTTTTTTTAAAGATTTTATTTATTAGAGAGAGAGAGCACAAGCAGGGGGAGTGGCAGGCAGAGGGAGAAGCAGACTCCCTGCTGAGCAGGGAGTCGGATGCGGGACTCGATCCCGGGGCTCCAGGATCATGACCTGAGCCGATGGCAGTCGCTTAACCAACTGAGCCGCTCAGGCGCCCCTTTCTGGAAGTTTTTATCATGAATTTTGTTAAATGCTTTCCTGCATCAATTGATATGATCATGTGGATTTTCTTTGGTTTGTTAATATGGTAGATTACAGTGATTTAATTTAAAAATTATATTGTTTACATACCATAGAATTCACCCTTTTAAGCTACACAACTCAGTGGTTTTTAGTACATTCACAATGTGCAACAACCATCACCACAATCTAGTTTCAGAACATTTTCCTAACCCTCCAAAGCAACCCCTTACCGATTAGTAGCCCCTAACAACCACTACTCTCAACTATTTCTATGATTTGCCTATTCTAGATGTTTCACATAAATGGAATCATACAACATATGGCTTTTTGTGTCAGGGTTCTTTGACTTAGCACAGTATTTTCAAGGTTCGTCCATGTTGTAGCATGTATTCCTTTTTGTGGCTGCATAATATTGTGTGGATATACTTTGTTTATGAACAGTTGAATTTCTACTTTTTTGCTATTATGAATAATGTAAACGTTTGTAAATATATTTTTGTGTGAACATGTTTCATTTGGGTATGAATACCTAGGAGTGAGGGCCGCCTGGGTGGCTTAGTTGGTTAAATGTCTGACTTTGGCTCAAGTTCTGATCTTGGGGTCCTGGGTTCGAGACCCGCATCTGGCTCCCTGTTCAGCAGGGAGTCCGCTTGTCCCTCTCCCTCTGCCCCTCCCCCTGCTCATGCTTGCTCTCTCTCAAATTTTAAGATTTTATTTATTTATTTGACAGAGAGAGACACAGCCAGAGAGGGAACACAAGCAGGGGGAGTGGGAGAGGGAGAAGCAGGCTCCTTGCTGAGCAGGGAGCCCGATGCGGGGCTCGATCCCTGGACCCCGGGATCATGACCTGAGCCGAAGGCAGACGCAGATGCTTAACCGACTGAGCCACCCAGGTGCCCCATAAATAAAATCTTAAAACAAACAAACAAACAAACAAAACTAAGAGTGAAATTGCTGGGTCCCAAGGTAAGTTAACTTTTTAAGGAATCACCAGACTTTTCCAAAGTAACTGCCCCATCTTATATTTCCACCAGCAATCTAGAGCCAGCCTTGCATTGTCAGGGTAAACCCTACTTTGTGATGATGTGTATTCTTTTATATTTTTGGATTCAATTTGCTATAATTAAGGATTTTTGTGTCTGTTCACAAGGGATATTAGTCTGTAGTTTTCTTGTTTCGTGTTTCTGTGGTTTTGATACCAGGGTCATGCTCATAAAATGAGTGAAAAGTGGTATGTCTACTGTTTTCTGGAAGAAATTATATAAAATTGGTGTTATTTCTAATTTAAATGTTTAATAGAATCTACCAGTAATACTATCTGGGCCTGGAGTTCTCATTTTCAGAAGGTTTGCCATGATGGATTAAATTTCTTTCATTGCTGTAGGACTATTCGGATTATTTTTGGGGTGAGTTTGATAATTTGTGTCAGGGAATTTGCCCACTTGAACTGTCAGATTTCTGTGGTTTATAATCTTTCATGACCCCTTTCAGGTTGGTAGAATCTGTAGTGATAGGCTTACTTTGATTGCCAGTATTTTTTTCTCCTTATCACTAAGTTTGCCAATTTTTTTTTTTTTTTAGAACCAGATTTTTATTTCCTCTGTATTGCTTTGGTCTCTTCAGCTTCATTGCTTCTTGCTCTTAAGTTTACTTCCTTTCTTCTTGTGAGTTTACTTTGGGTTGTTTAATGTAGAAGCTTAAATTACTGAGACTTTTCTTCTAATATAAGCATTTGATACTGTAAAATTTCCTCTATTGATTTAACTACATCTCAAACTTTGATTATTTCGCATTTTAATTTTTGTTCAGTTGAAAGTATTTGAATTTCATTTGAAACTTTTTCTTTTTTTAAAGATTGTATTTGAGCATTTTCTGAGAGGTTTTGTTGTTGTTCTTATGGTTTAATTCCATTATGGTCAGAGAACATTTTGATCAGTTAAATTTGTAAAAAAAAATTGGGGGCACCTGGGTGGCTCAGTCAGTCAAGTGTCCATCCAAGTCTTACTTTTGGCTCAGGTCGCGACCTCATGGGTCGTGAGATCGAGCCCCAAGTTGGTCTCCATCGCTCAGGGGGGAGTCTGCTTGAGGATTCTCTCCCTCTGCCCCTCTGTGTACATGGGCTCTCTAAAATAAATCTTTTAAAAAATTTGTTAAGGCTTATGACCCAGAATATGGTCTATTTTGGTGACTATTCCATATGCACTTTACAAAAGAACATGTTTTCTTGCTGTTGCTGGATGGTGTTCTGCAATTAGGTCCAGCTGGTTATTGGTGGGATTAGTTTCTTCTAGAACCTTGACTATTTTTTATCTGGTAAATTTGTCCATTTTTTCCTTTCAGTTCTATTGGTTTTTGCTTTGTGTATTTTGAAGCTGTTTTAGGTGTATAAACATTGAGAACTGGGATGTCACTGAAAGTGGTGTAGGGAACTCCAGGGCTCTTTCTACAAAAGCAGCTAACGGACTGGCAGAAACTGTCAGAGTCAACTTGTGCAGAACTCTCGAAATCCAGTCAAAAACTTCCCCTGAGAAGAAGCTGCTGCATTGTGGGTAAGTGCCCTATGACCTTTTTAAATCTCCTGCCAACCACACCCCACGGCGGGGGGGAAGTGGGGCAGGTGGGGGTGGGGGGGGAAGTGGGGGTGTGGGGGGGAAGTGGGGGAGGTGGGGGGTGGATCACGACGACCAGAGCTCGCATTTCTGGTGCAGGTCTGTGGCACCAGAGGGAGGAATACAGTCCTTCTCAAAGAATTGTGACTGGATTTTGACCTCTCCGGCATTTCCCAGAAAGACCAACGTAAGAGCTGGCCTTTGTTTTGCCAGACTCCGTGTTCCCAAGGCTGGGTGGCTTTTGCCAAAAATATTTATTGGCACAAGAATTGGCTGCAGCAGCTTGGAGAAGGGACGATAGTTGGGACAGGCAACAGACATACAAAAAAGCCTGGGAAGAAAAAGTTGGGAAAGGAGATACATAGGGAAAGGCCTTCTAAAGCTCCCACAGTGTACTGAGGAACTGAGAAAGCATAGCCCACGCCTAGGGCTGGTGTAGACGCTCAGAAAAGCCTGAGAAAGCTGGTCTTCAGGCTCCACACAAGCAAGAGGTAGAGGCTGAGACAGAGTTGTCTCATGGCTAAGCCATGAAGGAATGTGCCAAATGTGATAATTTTTCTTTGAAAGTTTATTTTTAGTAATCTCTGCACTCATCATGGGGCTCGAACTCACCCCCCCAAGGTCGTGAGTTGCATGCTCCTCCCACTGAGCCAGCCTGGTGCCTCTCATTTTTCTTTTAATGAGTGAGTTTAGCAAGCAGGATACAAGAGCAATATACAGAAATCAACTGTATTCCTAGAGGCAGGCAACAACCAGGAATTGTAATTTAAGAATATCACAGTAGCATCAAGAAATATGAAATACTTAGGAAGAAATCTGACAAAGATGTGAAAGATCTGTATATATGACCTATAAAATATCGGTGAGAGAAAATCTAAAATGGAGATGTCAGTTCTCCCTAAATTCTTCTATAGATTCAATAATCCTCAATTTTTTTGTAGAAACTGACAAGCTAATTCTGAAATGCATATGAAAATGCAAAGGACCTAGAACAGCCAAAGTGACTTTTAAAGGTGTGAGCGTCTGGCTGGCTCAGTAGGCAGAGCATGCGACTCTTGATCCCAGTCATGCGTTCAAGTCCCACATGGGGTGTGGAGCCTACTTAAGTGATAGAAATGAAAAAATAAAATTAGAAAGCTAACACTACCTCATTTCAAGCATTAATATTAATTCAGTAATCAAGACCATAGAGTATGGGCATTAGGACAAATGGATACAGCTGATTTTTGACAGGGTACAAAGGCAGTGCAGTGGAGAAAGGACAGCCTTTTCAACTAATGTTGCTAGACAACTTGATATCTGTATGCAAAGAAAATGAAGTCAGACTCGGAGCCAGACCCATAAATACACAGAGCCCAAATGGATCACAGACATAAATGCAAAACCTGAAATTTTAAACTTCTAGAAAACCATTACCTCTTGGGTTAGGTAATGATTTCTTAGAACAAACGCACAATCTAAAGAAAAATGGGACTTTATCAAAGTTAACCCTCTTCTTCAGAAACACTTAAAAAAGCCACAGACTGGGAGATTTTTGCAAAACCTAGGAAAACAGGACTTGATTGGGGTAATGGTCTCACAGGTGTACATATACGACATCAAAATTTATCCAAGTATACACTTCCAATGTGTATTTTCTAATCAAAATAAAGGCTGTTAAACCAAAGGGCCAGGCAACCTCACCCTATAAAAGCTAATCCTGTTAAGGGCAGACAACAATGCAGCCAGAAATTTCCTAAGATGACTTCAGCCCCTTTATATATCAGGAGTTGGATTTTTTCTCAAAATAAATAAATCTTTAAAAAATATTTGAGAGAGAATGAGATAGAGCCTGAGAGGCGGGAGGGTCAGAGGGAGAAGCAGACTCCCCGCTGAGCAGGGAGCCCGACACGGGACTCAATCCCAGGTCTCCAGGATCATGACCTGAGCCGAAGGCAGTCGCCCAACCAACTGAGCCACCCAGGCACCCTTCAAAATAAATATTTTTAACTTAGAAATAAGTGCATAAAAGAATATAAAAATCACACTCCTGACTAAACATTTCTTGTATGTTTATTTAGTCTTCTCTGTTTTCCACAGACCAAACTGACCAAAAAGTGATTTGGGGAAAAAAAGAAAAAACACCACCATGCATCTTTTTGAAACGTAAGTATACACATTAATTTATTTTCAAGAATATATTTATATTTTTAAAAACAGGACCTGTATACGTCTAAGCAGGATGGCGGACACAGAACCAACCTGTGCTGCTACGCTTTCAAGAACCATCGAACGTGCTGACAGTCGTACTGGCGCAGGCAGAGTGAGAATAAATAGTGCTTCGGGGAGAGCAGTAGTGATTGATAGAGCAGGTGAGGATGTGGACGCTGTAGCAGGAACAACTGCCCAGTACTGATATGTGCAAAGTTCCAGATCTCCGGGACAGAAAGGGCCCGACCGCCTCCCAAAGTGACTGCCAACTGCAGGGGCCAGACGAACTCCGGCACAGTGGGCACAGGGCGGGGGGGCCTCGACCCAGAGAAAATTACAGAACCAGAGTTCAGGTAAGCATGTGTGTTCATACACACATATCCCCGCAGAGGGCATTGCACTATGTAACTACATAACTGTACACAACTGAACAAAGGAGCTCCCAGCCTCCCTGTCACCTCTTTGGCAGTAGGTCAGGCCATCTCACCTTCTGACACAGACATCCTCATCAGGAGGAAGGCTATCCTGTGTGGTGGAGACAGATCTTTAGGTGAGAGCAAAGCTCTCACAGCTAGAGCATTCATGGAACATCCCTAAGCAAAAAAAGTGTCAATTACTAATTCTAAGGGTACGAGCCAACATTACTTCCTGTCCCATGCCCCCAGGACGGGCACAGTCATTTTCCTACACAACGGTGACATACAACAAGCCCTTGATCGTGCTTCAGCAAGTAGAATGATGGGGCAAAGAAATCAGGTTCCATCTGCTAAAATTTGCACTTACCGCTATCAACTAAGTCTTAGTGTATTTCTTGGGTCAAAACAAAATCAAGTTGTTGAAGACCCACTAAATCTCTGATGGATTTTCATCTGTGCCTCTCATTCACTTCTGTTGTTAGGCTCGTGGCAGTGGAACCAGATTTTCAAGCACACCTAAACTCAAGAAAGATTCCCCCCCTGTATAATCAGATCTAGTCTAAGCACAGGAAGCCACAGCAGCTGACTGATCAGGGCTTCTCAGGACTGGATGTTGGTCGAATTGAGGATTCGAGAAGTAGCATCAGATTTGGAAGCCTTTGAAAGTTCTCGCTGTTGAAAAATAAACACTGTCAGTGGCAGTACAGCCCCCCTCCCACGTGCCCCGCCCTCGTGTGCACGGGCGTGTGTTCCTCCGAGCCCCAGGTCCCTCTCCAGCACAGGTCATGTTAGGAACATCAGATGAGAGACTCTGAGCACCATTCTATTAGTCACAGAGGAAGCATGTGCACATGGTGACCCTGGACCCCTTCCCTTAGCCAGTACATTCTGTTAAAACCTCACAGAAGAGAAATCCCTTACACTTCACAAAGTACTCTCTGGAGTTATCAAGCTAGGCAGGCAACAACCTTTGGTCTTTTGAGCCCTTTATAAAGCAGTGGGCCAGACCATCTATCTACCAATCCCTGGGGCTGAGGGCCTTGTAACCTGCTGGTGATTTGATCTCATGCTGGAGCACATGGAATAGAAGAAGATAAAGCACGAATGACCACTGAGTAAGAGAGGTTAGTGTTAGTAGAGGTTAGTCTGCTGGCTTTGGTACTGCCTGCCGGAGTCTACCAGCCAGAGCAACCCAAACCAGATGAACCTCCCTCCCTAGGCCTTGCCATAAAGATAAGCAGGTACATTTAAGCCCCAAGTGGATGACACAGGGCTTGGCTAAGCAAGCAAGAGAAAGCGGGACCCTCTGTCCAGCAGTCAGCTAGCCAGAGTGACACACTTCTATAAATAAAGCCATACCAATCATGTAATTTGAAAAAAGTGCCATAGTATGAAGCTAGTTTACAAGCTCCAGCCTTGGGCACCTGCCCCATTCTCCGTCTGCAGCAGCAAGAGAGTTGGCACCATGGCTCCCAAGGGGGAGGAGCAGCCTCCCCTCTCAATACAGGAAGGGGAGACACAGAGAAGAGAGAGCACACATTGTTAAGTAAAGGGCACTGCGGTTATGTGTTTGTTAGTGAAGATGGAGTAGGTTAGTAGGAACTGAAGAGTGGAAAAAAAATCACTTTTTCAGAGCCGCATGTATGCTTGAGCAGCTCAATGTGGTAGAAACAGGTAGAGGCAAGGAAATAAGCAGTGGCTAGCTCACAGTAGACAGAAAGTTGGCAGTTCAGCCCCAGGGGGTTAGTAAGGCATATACTCCAGGAAATAATCAGCACACAGGCCAAGAACCTCATGATAGCACACAGCTGGGGCTCCCCTCCCCACGTGATGGGGCCTCTCTTCTTTCCAGCACATTGGAGGCCTCTGATGTCACAATTGGGGAGGGTGAAGGTCTTCTGGTGTGAAATACATCATAAAAAAAACTTTGCCTGACTTTAGGTAGGGCTGAGAATCCAATTCAAGTCTGAACAGGTGTTAATCAGCCGGTTAGGCCGTTGGGACTTAAACCAGAAAGTATTTTTGATTTCTGCGTTAGGAACTCCTCCTTCCTTTGTAAAAAAAACGTTCTATGATAGTACAGCTGAGATTGGTTAGTGTAGCTCCGTGCCCAGATGGGAATTAAGCCAGCAGATGTGACAGATGAGTTTGGAAAACGGACATGGGACATGCAGGGATTGCCATACAGACCTGAAGCCCAACAGTGGAGCTGTCAGAGAGGGACGGATCCTTCTAAGGACAAAGAATTAAGACAATTACCAAGAACTCCACCAAGAGAGCACCAGGGCAGTGATCAGAAGGGTCACCTCCTGCAGCCAGGGAATGGTATTTCTTAAGCAGAAGGATCCAGGTTAAATGTCGAGTTGCTACTGCCAACTTCCTTCTCATATATCCCCTTAAACCACCCGACCCCATGCCACGGTCAAGGCAGGAAAGGGATTCTCAGCCTCCAAAGAACTGTCCTAATCGTCTGGGTGCCCTGGGGAAGAAACCCGCTCTGCCCCAACTGTGTGCTCCCCAGAGACTGGTAGATATTAGAAAAGGTGAATTACCGCAAACTCAGAATAGGTGCTGGCAACAGAATTAATGCTGAAGTTGCGCTGGAGGGGGGCCAAGGCGGGGTACCCACCGCTCAGGATGCTGCCATTGAGCTCCAGGTTCTCCTTGTTGGCTCCATGCCTCCCAGCACGGGGTGTTTTTTTCCCCGAACAAGTGGAAGTGGTGACTGGCTGCAAAGAAAAGAGAGAAGTCCGTGCATCATTGCTCATAATGACCACACATACCCGCACACACGCACGTCTGCGCGAGCAAGTGGCCAAAGGCTAATAATGTCTTTATATTATTCATGTCTCTACTTGTGGTTTAAAAAAAATATATGAATTCTTAATGGTTTGCAAAGTACCTCTCTTGAGCCCAGTCTGTAAAATACTTGGAAGACGCATTTAGCCCGTATTCCCTACCTCTCCTTACGTGAGTGTACCCAACTGTCTCGTGGACCAGGGTCGTCGGACCTCACTCAGCAGCAGCTGAAGACCAGGCTTTGAACTGAGCCCACAGAATTACATCCCAGTGATTCCCGTGATACTACTGGGGTTCAGAATGACCTTTTTTCTTCTTTTTTTTTTTTTGTTTTTGACAGATAAGCTAGCTTACTCTCAGCATCTCAGTGAAAATTGAATCCAGGGATCTTAGAAACTGGAACAAGCCGGTGGGGCCCCTAAATAGGCTGGAGCTGTGTTGGTGATGTCCTTGTACGCAGAACATACTAACCTTGCTGCCAGAAGGTGGGAGTCGAGACACGGGCGAACGGTAGACTGTCCCCCCGAAGACCGGCCGAATGCTGCTGTTGGCCGTAGCGTTGGACGTGGTGGTGGTGTTCAGCTAAGGAGACAGAAGGACAGAACATATTTAACATGCTCAGCAGCCCATCCCTGCACTAGAGAGAAAGGAATATAGGGAACAGTCTAAGATGGGTTTCCATGGTTAAGAGCTTTGAGGAAACCTGTGCTAAGTGTTCAAAGCCAATTTCTATCTGGATTGAACTATAAAATGGTACAGCCATTTTGTTTCTAAATCTATCAAATTAGGTATTTATACAAGGTAAATGAAAGCAGATAGCCAAAGACCAACGTACAGATACAGCCGCTTTATGCGTAATAGCCCAAACACCACAAACAAGCCAAACGTCCATCCACAGGCACATAAGCACATCGTGGTCGAGTCATGCAATGGAATACTGGCCCCCGTTAAAAAGGAGTGACCTATTACATATGCAGCCACGTAGATGAATCTCACAAAAATTATGCTACATGAAAGAAGCCAGACCATGAAGGAATACATACTGTATACTTGCACGTATATAAAATGTGAGAAAATGCCAACTAGTCAGTGGTGACAGCAATTCCGTGGCTGCTGTGAGGGAGCAAAGGGAACACGAAGCTGCAGGAGGAAACTCTGCGTGCCACGGCTGTGTTCACAGGCTTGACTGTGGTGGTGGCTTCACGGTGTATACATATGTCAAAACTTATGAACGCATACATTTTATGTGCCAATTTTACTCAATAAAACTAAACTTAAAAAAAATAATAATAAGCTCTAGGTAGGGGCACCTGGATGGCTCAGTCAGTTGAGTGTCTGACTCTCGATTACGGCTCAAGTCGTGACCTCAGGGTTGTGGGATCAAGCCCCGGGCTGGGCTCTGTGCTGGGAATGGAGCCTGCTTGGGATTCTCTCCCTCTCCCGCCGCCTCTCTCCCCGCCTTGAGCATGGGCATGCAGAGTCTTTAAGATAATGAATCTTTAAAATCTTTAAAAACTATATAACAACAGGGAGCTAGTTTAATAAATGACAGCATGTCAAGAGGATAGAATGTACAGCTAATAATGAGTGTGCATTTGAAGAATGTTTGATGCTATGAAAAAAAATCACAACCAATACCAAGTAGGGAAAAGGCAGAAATCCAAATTATATGTAATCTCTATTTTGTAAAAATACATTATTTAAAAGCTTTCTTAAAATCAGGAAAAACAAATATTCTCAGTGGTCCTCTTGGAGTTTATTGCAGGTGATTTTTTTTTTTTAAGTAACCTCTAGCCCCAGCATGGGGCTTGAACTCTTGGTCCCTGGATCGAGAGTCACACGTTCTACTGACTGAGCCAGCCGGGCGCCCCTGCAGGTGATTCTTTAACTATCTATGTGTTAGAAAGTACGAGCTGAGGAAAGAGAGGGGAAATAACGCTCTACTTCATTTATCAAAGAAAAGGTTAAAATCCTCCCCAATTTCCTGCTCCAGAGATTGAGCAGTACTGAATATTCCATTTACTAAACATGAAAGTCTTTCACAGAATACCACGGTCACTTGTTGGAATTCCAGGATGAACCGTTGAAGGTCATCATCATTAACAGACTGTTGGCAGCAATGGTCTCCCCTGAGTTTAACCCAAGACCTCAACAACAAGCACACATCCGAGCTGACCGCTCCATGACTCTCATTATTGAGTTGCTGCTGGGGCTAAGTATACTCTTCCATTCATACTTTTAGAGGAACCCAAACCGGAAGGCCCCCAAACCCTCTCCCATCTGTAGGGCAGGAGGCAAGAGGTGGCCAAGAGCCCTAGCCTCAACAGCCCCTCGTAAAGAGTGGTTCACAAAGCCTCATGTTCACCTTGCGCACTTTGCCCGGTGTGTTGGGTGCCAGTCCTCGCCGCTTGTTGGGGGTTCGGGGAGCACTGCCATAGAGCATCTCTGTCTCTGTCTGCTTCTTGTTCTTGAGTTGCTGTGTGGAAGTCAGAAGCAACAGCGATAAATCTCAGGAAGGGAACAGGCCTGAGATGGGACAGAAGCAGGGCCAGAAATCAAGTGCCCAGTCCCTGTACCCAGGGTGACCTCTTCAGCCACCCCTCATCCCTCGCAGAGACCCTGGGCTGCTCACATTCCCATCCCTTTGGCCCCCACTGTGCTCGCTCACTCTTTCTTGCTTGGCTCGCTCCTTCTCCAGTCGATGCATCTCCCATTGCTCCATCACGTACTCCATGAATTTCTGCCCATTCACCACAAATGCCTTCGAATGCTCCTGTTCCCACATTTCAATCCGTGCCTTCAACTCCTCTTCCAACTGGGATCATAGACAAGGACATGCTAATTACTTCAAATCTTTGGTATGAAGCTCGAATGAAATGATTCTCCCAAAGGAGGACCCCACCCCAGAGACCATGAGCTGAACGTCAAGTTGCTGGACCCATGTGGGTACAGGTCAGAGTGACCAGAAAGTAAAGCCTAGTAATGGTTCATTCGTAACACACAAGAAGGTGGGAAAAGGCAAGAACCCAGAGTCTAACTAGGGTGTTGGTGCCTTAAGCTGGAGGCAGCAGTGGGCGAAGACGAACAACATGAAATAGGCAGTGTGGGTTAAGAGCACCACTATCCGGGTTCCGATCTGGACTCTACCTCTTATTGGCTATGAAAAGGTGGGCAAGTTACTGAAGTTCCCAGGGCATTTCCTCATCTATAAAAATGGAAATGATTCCAACCTCATAAGGATGTTGTGACAACTAAATGAATTAACAAATGGAAAGCACTTGGCAACAGTATCTGGCACTTAGTAAATGCTAACAATTACTACTGCTATTAAAATGGACAACAGTAGGGGCGCCTGGGTGGCTCAGTTAGTTGGGCGTCTGCCTTTGGCTTGGGTCATGATCTCCGGGTCCTGTGTCGGGCTCCCTGCTCAGTGGGGAGTCTGCTTCTCCCTCCCTCCGCCCCACCACCCTGCACACTCTCTCTCTAATAAATGAATAAAATCTTTAAAAAAAAAAAAATAGTAATGAAGCCCACAGCACTTTCTCAAAAGCTTGCCTTATGTTATAGGCTGAATTGTGTCCTCCCCAAATTCATGTTTAAGTCCTAACTCCCCCAGTACCTCAGAATGTGGCTTTATTTGGACATACAGCTAATGAAGTTGAAGTCATTTGGGGGGAAAAAAAATGAGGTCATTCAGGTGAGTCCTAATCCATCGTGACTGGTGGCTTTGTTAAGAGAAAATCTGGATACAGATGCAGACGGAAGGAAGGCCATGTGAAGATACAGGGAGAAGGCAAGTCATCCACGAGTCGAGAGAGAGGCCTCCAAAGAAACCAGCCCTACTGATATTTTGATCTCAGACTTCTACCCTCTAGAACTGTGAAAAAATAAATCTCTGTTGTTGAAGCCCCCCAAGTCTGTGGCACTTGGCTATGGCAGCCCTAGAAAGCTAAGAAACCTTGATATTCAGGTGCTTACACCAGGAAGGCTCGGTATATACTCACCATCCTTGCCTAAGCTTTGGAAAAGAAGACAGTTCTGGGGCAAGATAATTGAAAGCAAAGGCTATACAAAAAGTAAGGTATTTTGTAGCCAAGCACCAAAAACTCTTAGTGGCGATGTTACCTTGGGGAGCGTTTTTTGAAGCTTGGCTCGTTGCTTTTCTTCTTTTAGAAGATTTCCTCCGCGGTTTGTAAAGCGACTTGGATCTGAAGCTTTTCTCTGTAAAAAATACCTTTTAATTAGAGTAAGCCCTGAGATGATCAGACTAGTAACTACTGCTAAGATTCCTTGCTCTCATAAACTGATACATACTAAGGAGACTCAAGAGAGTTTTGCATTCCCATCCACTGTCAGCGTGAGAAATGGTGGTGTCCTAAGACAGGAGAGTGGGGTGTGAGCACCACAGGCGTATGCAAGATCATCCACTGGCGAGTAAGAAAACTATGGTTTCCTTCTTAATCTAAAAGCAAGAGAGGGGGCGCCTGGGTGGCTCAGTGGGTTAAGCATCTGCCTTCGGCTCAGGTCATGATCACGGGGTCCTGGGGTTGAGCCCCGCTTGAGACTCCTGGCTCAGCAGGGAGTCTGCTTCTCCCTCGCCTCTCCCCATGGTTCTCTCCCTCTCTCAAATAAATAAAAAAAATCTTAAAAAAAAATAAAAGATAGGCTTTAATATGTAATGCACAATGTCACTGGCTCCCTTCCTTGGTTCAGATGTCAAAGATGACTTGTCATCTATAGGGAATGTATGTGGAGGAACAAGGGAGAGGTCTACACTCGGGAGGGCTTGGTGGTGGCACCCCTACTTGCCCACTCACTTCCAGCATATTGACAACACAGCTTAAATGTGCCCAGTTAGGTGGTTTATAATCCGTTTTTTATGAAATTAACACTCACAAAATAGGCAAGTAAACATGTAAAGTGTTAGGCTTCCTCTTCTGTTTTTTGTTACTGTATCATGCACACAGTTTACCAGAACAGTAACTTAAGCATGTTAATTTGTACATATAAGTTAGATTTATACACTCAAAAATTGGAGATCATCAGAAAACTTTACAAACAATCTTGACAATTTGGGGGCAAAGCTTGTAAAGAAATTGTTCCCCCTTCCAGACCACTTGATTGCTAACTGCCCATAAACACTAACTACAGGGGATGGTAATGCTTTTATTTTTCCTTAAATACTGGCATGTCCACAAGACTTACTTATCTGGCTCTTTACTGACATTTACTACCCTTCCCTCTTGCTTTCAACCACAAGTTAAGGAGTAACAGTAGGACATCTATTCTTAAACAGCTGTGAGATCTCACACAGGTCTCTCCATTTGAGTCCTCGTTTCCCTCCTGTAACCTTGAAGGAGTTGAACTCAGATTCTCTAATGGCCCCTTTCTTTTTTTTTTTTTTTTAAAGATCTTATTTATTTATTTGAGAGAGAGAGAGAGAGAGAATGAGAGAGAGAGAGCACGAGAGGGAAGAGGGTCAGAGGGAGAAGCAGACTCCCTGCCGAGCAGAGAGCCCGATGTGGGACTCGATCCCGGGACTCCAGGTTCATGACCTGAGCCGAAGGCAGTCGCTCAACCAACTGAGCCACCCAGGCGCCCGACTAATGGCCCCTTTCAAGCTCTGAGAAGGAGTCTCCATGTGCCCTGCATGTCTCGTCTGGCTCACCCAAGTCCCAGCCCTGAGGCTCAGGAAAGCTCTGCGGAAAGCTGTGAGTGCCAAGTCTCTCAGAAGAAAAGGAATTCAGACTATACAAATGTGCCCTAATACCCAGGCAACTTTCTAAGAAGACAGAAGTTGGAATGGTAGCAAATAATAACTGCCTGCCCCCACATCCGCCCTCTCCTTCCTTTGTCCGGGGAACCTGAATTTATCTGTGGCGGAAGCTCCCCCAGCCTCACTGGCAGCTGGTGTGGTGTGCAAGCAGAGGGACTGGGAAGAGCCCTCAGAGGGGCTGGAGGGGCAGTGCTTGAAGCTCAACAGTGGGAGCTCTAGAGCTACCTTGAACCTGAGGATAGGGTCCACCCCTTCTGGGCTGGAGAAGCCTGGGACACCGCTGACTGCAGAACAGCCGGACCTGCCCTGCACGCTCTACCTCTGGACTTCTTTACACAAGAATTCTACCTTACTGAAGGCATTAATTTAGGCTTCCACCGATGAGCTCTGCAAACACAGATGGGTTAGCAGTAACTCAGAAACTTAGTGATGAAGACAGGGTATTAGAAACCTGGTAAAGAGCAAAGGAGAGTGGATTCTGACTCTGCAGGGCAGGCCTTAACCCTTGATTGCACTCTAGGGAAACAGAAGCTAGGGTGGTACCTCAAACTCCAAGAAAAGTCTCCAGCTTTCTTCCCACTTCTGGACACCTTCAAAGAGTTCTTTGTGAACCTCATAGTAGTTTCTTAACCGCACGATCTCAGCATCATGGAGCTGGAGCAGATTTTCCGTGTAGTCCTCTGCAAGATACAGGTCCAGAAGTTTTAAAAAATTCCTCTAGTGTTTAGTATCCCAATTTACTAATCCCTAACCCTCATCCTCCCAAGATGGAAATCAGTTTTTATTCCTCATAGTACCAATGACACATGATTAAGTATATACTGTGGATGATAAAGCCAGCTCTGTCACATGATCAGTCTGGGGCGAGTAGGGAGTAAGGGCTAGGGTGTAGGTTCCGATGATGAAGATTCTCAAAGTTCTGTGTCACCTCTTGCCTTGTTCTAGGTTTCCTTCACAGTCTTCCTTTCCATCCTGCTCACAGAAGATGTCTAAAAACTTAGTACAATGTCATCTTTATACTCCGTTCAGGTCAGACTCGAATTCCGTTGAGCTCTTGGGGATGGATTCCACGGGCTCAAACATGGGCTCTGCTGTTGACCTGCTGTGTGCCTCTGAGTGCAGCTGCTGAACATTTATGTGCCTTCATGTCCTCCTCTCTTGAGGTGAGGATTAACTGAGATAATAGTGTTAAGGGTCTAACACTGCACCTGGTGTGGAGTAAGCACCCGACAGACTTGAGCCTCGCAACTACAGGCTACAGTGATTTACTACTTCAGAAATCAAGAGGCCCTTTATTTCCTAATGGCTTTTGCAAATGTTAATTATACAGGAATGGCAATTTATGCTACAGGGCTTGAAAAGGCAGCTGTATCTGTTTGGTAGAGGAAATACGTGCTGGTGAATGTCTGCCCTCAGGAAAACCTCTGCTTGTGTACAAACCCGCATAGTAGGGGGCAAAAGCCTGTCTCTGCTCCTGGCTGTAGAAACACTGGTCCCAGTACTGAGCCAGCTCCACTCGAATTGCCTCAATCACTTTCTTCATGTTTTGTGTCTTCAGTTCTTCCAACCGATCCACTTCCAATTGCAGCTGTAACAAAGAGACCTGGTAAAGGTGCTTGCCATACATTTACTTTCACATAGGAATACAAAAGTTCAAAAGCCTCCCCCACAACGTTTAAATAAAATTATAACACAAAGCCACAGAGGTAAATCAACACTTTTTTTTTTTAAGGGAGAGTGTGCATGCCCGCGCACAGAATGGCAGAGAGGGAGAGAATACCAAGCAGGCTCCAAGCTGGGCGTGGGGCTTGATCCTACGACCCTGAGATCATGACCTGAGCCAAACTCAACAGCTGGACACCCAACCCACTGAACCACCCAGGTGCCCCAGTCAACACTTTTTATAACGCTGATATCCTGGGAGCCAGAAACCTAAGAAATGTACACAAAGGACAGAAGATGGGCAGGCTACAGCCATCCTTGTCGAACGCTGGCCTTAAAGACAGGTTCGCAGGGCGCCGGGGCGGCTCAGTCGGTTAAGCGACTGCCTTCGGCTCAGGTCATGATCCTGGGGTCCTGGGATCGAGCCCCGCATCGGGCTCCCTGCTCGGCGGGGAGTCTGCTTCTCTCCCTCCACCCCCGACCCCGCTCGTGTTCTTGCACACTCTGTGCACATGCTCTCTCTCAAATAAATCTTTAAAACAAAACAAAAAACAGGCTTGCTTGAGGCAGACACTGTTGAAGACAATACACTTGACACTCGTAGAGACTGCTGACCCAGTGCCCATTGGATTTCTTACCGCTTTCCTGACCTTGGCCTTTGACCCAGTCATAACCGTGGCCACAGCTTCTCTCTCTTCTTCAGGTATCTGTAACCTGTCCCAGAGCTCTCGGATCTGAGCTCGCAGACCCTCACACACTGCTTCATTTTGTGATTTTCTCATTTCCAGCTGTAGCAAGGAGAGCCAATGGTTATGGCAGAGAGCAGCACAAAGAAGGCCAGCCCTGTGGCTTCCCGCAAAGAAATGTCTGGACCCACAGAGAGAAGCAGCACTTTTACTAGATTGTGAAGAAGTGTGTTTTCATGACTTCTGAACACAAACTGTATGGCTGCCATTATGGTAGGATCTCAAGCCCCAAGAATTAGGATTCAGATTATTAAAAAAATTAAATACTAAGCCAATTCACATGACTAATAGTATTTCATCCAAGATTTCAATTCCATTCTTAGAGCCACAAATACATTTTTTGTTAAAAGAAAAAAAGACAAAAAAACTCCCTGAGGTTATACATTATTTACTATCTTTATCCTCCCTCATTCTTTTAACTTACACTGGCGTATTTAAGACAGAAGGACAAAACTGTCAGTTTTTTCAAATTTCTGGACACTATGGAGATCCCAGGCCATAATGTGAGCAGTCATTACCTGCCGAAGCAACTTTTGTAGTGTTGCAATATTCTCCAGAGATAAACAAAAGGCATCTTCATCTTCACACACCACATCTCTTTCAAAGCTTGTGTCTGGGGTGTGATCTAATTCCTCCATACACAGGATGATCTGTCTCTTTATGTTGACAAACTCCTCATGTCTAGACGCCTATAAAATAAAATGATTACAAGTACCTACCTACAGGAAAGTCAAAACTGACTTTTAGGAAGTATGAATGCAAGTGCTTACCTTTGTTTCCCTCAACGAGGCCACGTGCTGTCTAAATTGGCTCAGCTCTTCTAAGCTGGGAACTGAGGTGCTGTCGATGTCATAGTGGGGCATGCAAAGAATCTCACACAGCTCTTGATCTTGTTCTTGAAGTAGTTTGAGTTCCTGTTTTCGTTCCTTTTTCTGTTTTCGCATCAGTTCTACCTGAGTGCGCAAATCCTTTTCTAGCTGCAAGATGGTCGTCTCTCCTTCTTCCTGCAGGAGACAATGTACTATTGTGAGAAGGTTCCAAGTGGATCTCTTCAAATGAAGAGAAGGACAATGGAAGAGGGCTAGGACGACAGGCCTTTTTTTTGTTTTGTTCTTAAGATTTTATTTATTTGAGAGAGCAAGAGAGCGAGCCCAGGTGAAGGGCAGAGGGAGAAGCAGACCTCCCGCTGAGCAGGCAGCCTGACAAGGGACTCAATCCCAGGACTCTGGGATCATCACCTCAGCCAAAGGCAGACACTTAACTGACTGAGCCACCCAGGTGCCCCTAGGATGACAGACTTTTAAGTTAAACCTACAAATATGTCAACTTATGGCCAAAAAAATATGGCACAAACAGGGTTCCCTAAGAAAGGTCTCAAATAAGGAAAGGTACCAGGACACTTTTGCAAGAGGTGAAGAGTGCCTGGAAAGCTTGCTTTGAGTTAGCTACAGCATAGTATATCTAATTCAAAACATGATGCTCATCCTAATAATCCTAAGAATACCACCTAACCAATAAAAATCAATAGTCCTTGCTCTACTCCAACTGATTAACAAGAGGAAAAAAAGTGGCAGTTATCGGACTTAAAAATTTACACAATTTTATTCAACATTCATGAATAAAGACTGTCATATAATTTAAGGGAGATATATCACAGTTTATCTAACTTCTCACCTAATTTCACATTGAAAGTTAAAAGAAAATGACTAAAGAAACTATTTGTCTAAAATCAATGATATATATGCCATTTCTGTAGATTCCAGGAAATTCCACTGTCATTGCTCTTGGCTGCCAGGTATGGCTCAGTCGTTAAGCGTCTGCCTTCGGCTCAGGTCATGATCCCAGGGCCCTGGGATCGAGTCCTGAATCAGGCTCCCTGCTCAGCAGGGAGTCTGCTTCTTCTCCCTCTCCCTCTGCGCCCCCCGCCCCGCTTGTGCTTTCTCTCTCAAATAAATAAAATCTTTTGAAAGGAAGGAAAGATAGGGAAGGAAATGAAAGGAAAAGGAAAAGGAAAGAAGAAACTCCCTCCTAGGCTGACTCCATCTAGATACCCAGGTAGTTCTTGCTGTAACAGAGAGAGGGACCCAAGAATCCGATAGCCATCCTGTGCTGGCCCTACATTCACAGCTATTGAATTACCTTCCCAAGCTCCACGTTGGTTTCCATTTTTATGATCCCAACACTATTTTTACTGGTCCTCCCCAAGGACGTATTTTGGACCCGCTATCCTATTTGTTACTCATTTCATCCTCGTTGGTGTCTTCATTCAAGCCCTGCCTTGTGCTGGACCACCAAACAGCAACCTCTCAGCCTGATACACAGATAATGCTGCATGCTCTGAATTTGACTATGCTCTCCAGACACTCCAGCTCTTGAGACATTTCCTTTCAAGTAGCCATTCTGGCTGGTTCAGTGGTATACAACTACTGGGTATGAAAAACCCACAAAGGCAGGTCTTTTGGTAACTTTCCCTTATATCACCAGTCACTTTTGCTTCCTAGGTAGTGCCTTTCATTTTCTTTAGGAGAAAGGATAGCATAGTACCATCTATACCTAGCTTTTCCCTAGAGTTAAAAAAAAAAAAAAAAGTTATATGCCCTGCAAAATGATGGCAAGAGGAAGCTGTTTTTGATCAAAGGATTGTAACACTTACTAGCTGTCCCACCTCTCAACAGGGCAACTCTTTACTTAAGTGAAAGTTGCTGGAACTAATTAACTAGGTGGCAAATTCTGCCCACTTTTTATGGCCAAGATTCTAAAAGGAAATCTTCCATCTGCAGCCCCAAGTCAGAGTTCCTTCCTAAATCTCAGACAAGCAGGAGCCCCCAAGGCCCCACCATGTACCTGAAATGGCTCGACGTGTAACTCGCTGCACAGGGTATTCAGCTCTTTTTGACAGATGGAAATGCTTTTGATGAGCCTTTCTTTCAGGCTTTCCTCTTCAGCAATCATCATATCCAGGAGGTCCTACAAGAGAGAAAACAGTCCCATAAAAGTTTGGGGCCAATGGGAAAAAAACCCCAAACCAACAACACCAAAACCTTCATAATTACAAATTCTTAAGAAAGGACTTAAATAGAAACAAAACCAGGAAGAGCCTGTGACACTCCAGTGGCACTTCGCCAACCATCTCCAATGGGACACCAGTATCCGTACTGCTGTCCCGCTGCAAACAGACCAGTACGACTCACTTACCTTGATATGCTTCTTTACAACCTCAGTTCTTTGTAACCGCTGGTCCTCTGGAATCCCAATTAATTCCCAGATTTCCCGAAGGTGATTCAGAGCTTTCTGGAGACATACTATTGACTCCTCTGCCAGCACCTCACTGAAAAGCAAGAGAGAGTCCAGGAAAATGAGCCACTGCCCCCAGACTAAAAGCAGTATTTACACAAACTAAACAGACTCCTTTCTCAGTGGCCTCAGGATAAAACAAATTGAAAACAAGCATTCAGCTTTAACAGCTCTTTTCCAAAACACCACAACACTGGCAAAGCAAAATTCAGTATCACCTTAAACTGTGGAAACTCAATCTTCTTCTTCAAGTAGGCTCCACACCCAGCGCGGAACCCAACGAGGGGCTTGAACCCATACCCCAAGATCAACACCTGAGCTGAGATCAAGAGTCGTATGCTCAACCAACCCGAAATCCCAATTTAAAGGTTGCCTATCCGGGGCGCCTGGGTGGCTCAGTCGTTAAGCGTCTGCCTTCGGCTCAGGTCATGATCCCAGGGTCCTGGGATCGAGCCCCACATTGGGCTCTCTGCCCGGTGGGAAGCCTGCCTCTCCCTCTCGCACTCCCCCTGCTTGTGTTCCCTCTCTCACTATGTCTCTCTCTGTCAAATAAATAAATAAAATCTTAAAAAATAAATAAAAAAAATAAAGTTTCCCTATCCAAAAAAAAAAAGTTCACCTCTCCTAGATGAAGAAAGGCTTTGGCACACATAAACACCAGTTGCCTATACCAGATAGCCAGGATCAATACCCAGATAGCGAATAGTGTTTGAAAGAATTTATTGTACTCCCTTCATTTTAGAAATGTAAACAGGTAATTAAGGCATTTAATCTCAATCAACTAATATTAATTATTCTAATCTCAATTAACTAAAATTTAACTACAGAGCCTCCCCTGGCACTCCAATTTTAAGACAAAAGAATGCATCAATCAAAATCCTAATCTTTGCATTTTATTAAAAATAACCTACAGTGGGTGCCTGGGTGGCTCAGTCGGTTAAGCGTCTGCCTTCAGCTCAGGTCATGATCTCAGGGGCCTGGGATGAGTCCCACATCGGGCTCTCTGCTCAGCAGGGAGTGGGCTTCTCCCTCTCACTCTCCCTTTGTGCTCAACCTCACTCTCTCAAATAAATGAATAAAATCTTAAAAAAAAAAAAAAAACAACTACAAGATCTCATCTTGGTCAATATTCAATCTGAATGCAAAAGCCCAGGCATTGAGCCAGACCAGCCTGGGGCGCTGCCCTGAGGGGCAATACTTGAGGGAGCGCTCTACAGTCTCTTCCAGTCTGGCCCACCCCGCCCTGGCCAATCGGCACAGCTAGGGCAGCGAGGTTCTCTTGAAAACAAAATCCAATCGGGCCTCTACTGAACTACTCCCTTCACAATTTCCCATTGCCCTCAGGAAACACTTCAACCACTTTCAAAGAAAAGGCTTTCTAAAACCTCTCTTCAGGTTTGTCTCTTAATCTCTTTCACCAGCTCACTCCTTAAGACTCCAGCCAACTGACCTTCTGAGCATTTCCTGGACATGCCCCTCACTCAGCCGTGTGTAGCTCTCAGTGGCTGATAATGTCCTGCTTCTGTACATTAACTTCCACCTGCCATCACCTTCTTTGGACAGCTGTGGATTCCTCACAGTCACTTCTCCCCCCAACCTCCCCCATCCACCCTGTAGACCATAGACTCAAGGGCAAGGACTGCCAGATCTTATCCATCTTCATTTTAGCAGACCCTAATGCACAGCAAGTGTTCAATAAATGTAAAATGAATGGCCCTGAGTTCCTGCCAAAGGCTCATTATGCCTCTAACTTCCAGCTACCTTCAGTTTATAAGTGCTCACATATTGACAGATTTAAAAGCAGTGCTGCCTAGCTCTGTAACACATTCAGAGGGTAAAGTGATCACTTTTCTGAAGCATAAAATCTAGCACACGGGAAAAGAATCTGAATAGACATCTCTCCAGAGAAGATATATAATGGCCAATAAGCATGTGAAAACACACTGAACATCACTAGTGAAATGCAGATCAAAACCACAGAGAGATACCACTTCACAGGCACCAAGATGGCTATAATACAAAAGACAGTTAAAAAAACAAAACAAAACAGTAATAAGTGTTGACAAGGATGTGGAGAAACGGCAAGCCCCCATACACTGCTGGTGGGAATGTAAAAATGGTGAAGCCTCCTTGAAAAACAGTCTAGCAGTTCCTCAGTTGAACACAGAGTTACCATATAACCCAGATATTCCATTCCTTAGGTATTTACCCAAGAGAAATGAAAACATGTCCACACAAAACTCAAATACATATTTATAACAGCCAAAAAGCAGAGACAACCCAAAATGGCCATCCACTAATGAACAGGTAAATGTGATATACCTATCCAATGGAATGTCATCTGGCAATAAACCTGGAAAACACTACACCAAGGGAAAGAAGCCAGTCACAAATGACAATGTATCATAGGATTCCATTTATATGAAATATCCAGAATAGGCAAATGTGTAAGAAACAGAAGTAGATCAGTAGTTCTGTGGGGCTGGGGTGTGGGGAGGGAGGAAGGTGGGAAAAGGGACTGACCTCTAATGGGTATGGGCTTCTTGAAGGGATGATGAGAATGTTCCAAAACTGACTGTGGTGATAACTGCACAACTCTGTGAATATACCAAAACCCATCACACTCTATGCCACACGAAATCATTCATTTGAGATCTTTTCCAGTCCAGTGACTTAGTTTCAAGAGACTGGGAAAATTGGACCTTTCTACAACCGCTTGTGTCCTTGGGAAGTATTTTTCTAGGTATCCTCGGCTTTTTGGTGATGTGTTAGAAGAATAAAAATCTCAAATTTGTACTTTTAGGGAAATTATCTGAATCTACTTACAGGCGGCATGTAATTGCATCAAGAGAATTATTACGCACAGAGAATGCACTGGGGCATCTTACGATCATACAACTTTTTGAAACATCTAGTTATTCATTCAAAAATACTACTGAATGTCTATTACATATAGGGTGCATTCTAAGTGTTGGGGATTCAGCACTGAACAAAATTGACATCCCTGCCCTTTTGGAGTTTACATTCTAATAGTAAAAGAAAAGTGATAAATAAGCAAATCTTGGGGCGCCTGGGTGGCTCAGTCGGTTGAGTGTCTGCCTTCGGTTTGGGTCATGATCCCAGGGTCCTGGGATCGAGCCCCATGTCGGGCTCCCTGCTCAGCGGGGAGCCTGCTTCTCCCTCTGCCTGCCACTCCCCCTATTTGCGTTCTCTCTCACTCACTCTCTCTCAAACAAATAAAATCTAAAAAAAAAAAAAAAAAAAAAAGCAAATCTTACATTAAATGGTGGAAAGTCCTCCCTGAGGTGATCTTTGAGCCTCACTCGCCTGGGCCTACCTACCTAAAGGAGGTAAGGAATCAAGCCATGGGACATGTGGGGGAAGAGAGATCTAGGTACAGGGAACAGCAAATGCCAACGTCTGATGTAGGATAGTGCCCGGTAGGTTCAAGAAAGAGCAAGGACTTTGGTATGACTGGAGTAGAGTACAACAGGACTCCAGAGGCCTTTGTAAAAGGCAGAGAGGCTTTTACTCTAAAATACGAAATCAGGGCGCCTGGGTGGCTCAGTTGGTTAAGCGACTGCCTTCGGCTCGGGTCATGATCCTGGAGTCCCGGGATCGAGTCCCGCATCGGACTCCCTGCTCAGCAGGGAGTCTGCTTCTCCCTCTGACCTTCCCCCCTCTCATGTACTCTCTCTCTCTCAAATAAATAAAATCTTTAAAAAAAAATAAAATAAAATACGAAATCATTGGAGGATTTTGGCTCCTGTGTTGACAATAAGCTTCAGGAGGTCAAGGCAGAAGCAGGGAGACCAGTTAAAAGGCCAGTAGAACACAGCGAGAGATAAGGACGGTGACCCGGACCAGGGCCGTGGCAGCAGAGCTGGGGGAGGAGTGAGACTGTGGCCGTCTTTTCAAAGTTAAGGCTAATCTTAGGAATGAAAGAAAAAGGTGGGGGCGCCTGGGTGGCTCAGTTGGTTAAGCGACTGCCTTCGGCTCAGGTCATGATCCTGGGCTCCCAGGATCGAGTCCCGCATTTGGGCTCCCTGCTCGGCAGGGAGTCTGCTTCTCCCTCTGACCCTCTCCCCTCTCATGCTCTCTCTCTGAAATAAATAAATCAATCTTAAAAAAAAAAAAAAAAGAAAGAGGTTTCAGGGTGATATAAGAAATAGTATGAATGTTGTGAAGGGTGGAACATTTTTTAACTCTTTGAAAACAGTACACGAGTGAGAAGGGTCTCTAGAAGATTTGTAATTCCAAACACCCATTTTGCAACAGGCCCAATAAGATTTGTTCAAGTAATGAAATCCAAGGGATGGTTAACTTTTACATTATAACAATAGTGTGCATACTGCTTTTAGTTAGTGGCCCATTTATCTGCTGGAGGCTAGCGGTCCATTTGCTGTACAGACATTTGTTTTGGTTTTAACTGGCTCTGAGATCTACAAATCTCACGTCATTTAATTCTGTAAAAGCAATTTGGCTAAATTAGTAAACATAGCTAAGTTTCTCAGTTAAGTCACAAACCAAAAAACACTGCAGATTGTGTGGCAGATTTTTAAAAAATAACAGCTTTATTGTATTTTTTAAAACCCTGGCCGTTTTTTCCAATGGTACCACGATTTGTACTCAATTCCCATTCTCCGGAAGGCAAGCACTTGAAAAAGAACGACAGGCATTAGTAATTATGGCAGGAAGAACATTCTACAGCCATAGAGCAATCAGTCTGACCAATAACTACAAACTAATAATGAATCATCACGGTGCCTCACCCGCCCCTTTCAGAAAGTAGGGTTAACGTTTTTATCACAAGACATTTTAACACAAGAGCCCCATGCCCTGGTATTTTCCTTATTTTAGAACAAAACTGACATCCCTGCCCCTTTG
This sequence comes from Eumetopias jubatus, assembly GCF_037043125.1. Classification (NCBI taxonomy): domain Eukaryota; kingdom Metazoa; phylum Chordata; class Mammalia; order Carnivora; family Otariidae; genus Eumetopias; species Eumetopias jubatus. Next base: position 122,796,269 of record NW_028274813.1, read on the forward strand.
GAGTGGACCTTGTGAGAGCGAAAGAAAGGTGATGAATAAGCAAACCTTCCACTAAATGGCAGTAAGTGCTACGGAGGGAAAATCGAGGGGACAAAGGATGAGACAGGTGACAGTCGGTGCGGCGAGTCTGGCCCCTACTTCAAGTCGGCCGCCCCTTCCCCCGCACGGCCGGGGGGTCGTGAAAACCACCGGAGAGGAATTCCTCGATGGAGCTCCTGAACTGGCAAGGAAAGCCGGCTATCTGTCCGAGTCAGGTAAAACGTGAGCACTGCAGCCCGGCCCCGCGGAAGACGCGGATAAATGGAACCGGTGACGGCCTTATTTAAACGGAAGCGAGAAACCGGGCCACAAAAGACGCAGCACTTAGAACAGGCCGCAGGTGCCAAGAGGCAGCACCTGGGAGGCGGGCGGGGCTCGCGGACATCGCGGCGCGTC